>NC_057810.1:99710712-99808036 GCF_018294505.1 Triticum aestivum
TCCTCCTCCTCCTCTTCTTCCTTCCTCCTCTTCTTCCTCCTCCTCTTCTTCTTCTTCTTCTTCTCCTCCTCCTCCTCTTCTTCTTCTTCCTCCTCTTCTTCCTCTTCTTCAGCTTCTTCTTCCTCTTTTTTATATATAGAGTTCAATGAAGACCAAATGCTTGTGATAGTTCGAAAAATAACATATTTGAATTGTCCATCTAAACGCATAAAAAATACATTGATCAGTACCGCCTTTCAGCCAAAATGCTGCTACACAGAAGTACATATAAAAAATACATTGATCATCAACGATCTTTTTGTATAGAATCTAAATCGTCAATAGGAATCTACCACCGATTTAAGAACCGGCGAAGACTCCTATTGCAGCCACAGATCCTACACATAGAGTTCAATGAAGACCAAATGCTTGGGATGGTTTGAGAAGTAAGATACTTAAGGTGGTCAAATTCTTGTTAGGGGAGCGAGGTGGGACTAAAAATAGCGCCTGCCACAACCTATTTAGTACCGGTTCGTGCCACGAACCGGTACTAAACGTGCTGGCCGGGCACCAGCATCTTTAGTACCGGTTCGTGCCACGAACCGGTACTAAAGATTCCCAAAGAACCGGTACTAAAGGTCACCTCCCGCCAAGTCATTTGAACCGGCACTAATGGGAGCATTAGTGCCGGCTCATATGCCAACCGGTACTAATGTTTCACATATTAGGTCCTTTTTCTATTAGTGACTGGTCATCTTTGGGAAGATGGAAAGAGTCGCCAGCGGCAGAAAGCAACTTCGAATATGAATATAGCATAGCAAGCCAGCCTGTGTGCCACTTTGTTGCTCTCTCTTCGGGCATACTACTTCTGTATCAAAAGATAAGATGTTTTTTTACTTCAATTTGCACTGCAAAAGTGTCCTATATTTTGATACGAAGTACTAAGCTTTTCACACAGATTTTTTTTTAGAAAATGAGGAGGACCCCCGGCCTGCATCTGGATGATGCATGCAACTACTTTATTAATCATTAATACAAGACCTTACAAAGTCATACAACAGTAAGACTAAAGCCACCGTCTAGGAAACATGTGTCGCTACTTCTATCCAGTTGATGAAGAGTTGCTGATAGTCTGGGCCTAATACCAAACAAACCTCGCAGCCAAAGCTAACATCTAAGACCTGATGTCCCAACCAGGACGTCTGCCGGGTATGGGGCACCCACCAGTCCGGCGCACTCCTCAACCAGGACGTCTGCCGGGTATGAGGCCGCCGCAGCCACGTGTCACCAATCCATCTTCAGTACACTGCTGCACTACCTTGCCCAGTCTAGCTACCGTCGACGCCACCACGACGCCAGACAACACCACCAACCTGCGCTCGTCCATCATCACACGCCCACCAGTGAGACCCTGATGCTCCATGCCACTGAGACCCGCCGATGTTGACGTGTCAGATGCCACGCCGCTCCTCCGTCGTGAACACCACCTGCTGCCACTGGTCCCATCCCCTCCGCTTGCGGTTCCTCTAACCGAGCACCCAAACGCCCCAGGTGGCGCCTCCAAGCAGGGTACGACACACGCAGTGCCGCCGCCACCCAATCTAAGGAGATTTTGGGTTTTCACCCGGGCACGGGGGCGGGGTAGAGGGCAGGGACCTCGACAGCGCCTGCAAGTAGGAGAACGGCGACCCTGATCGTCGCCACCGTCGGGATGAACGAGTCATCCAGAGTTTCCTCCGGTCCGATGTCACCTCTACCAACCCCCGCGAACACACTGGGGCCGACGACCGCGATCGTAAGCCACCAAGTGCAGCGGAAGAAGGCATGCAGCACGGAGGAGATCCACCGACAACTCACTGCCCACGCGGTCAAGATGCTGTCCATCCACCCCCCGCGAACGTCACCAGCCGAGGGCACCGTCGCCATGCCTAACGAGGCCGCCGCCCCAGGTCCAGGTTCCTCCACGATAGCCGGAGTGGCGAGATCCACCACGAGCGACGAGATCCGGCACCGCGCGGCCGACCCTACCGCCCAAACCCGCCGTCGACCGATCCTGCCGCCGCCGGGATCCCGCACGCTGCCAGGAGTCCCACACCCATGGATCTGTGCGCCCGTGCACCGCTGCGAGTCTACCGCCTCCGGGATCCGCCACACCGTCGGGAGGGCCGCACCCCGCGGATCGGGACACCCACGCTGCCGTGGATCCGGGAGAGGGAGGAGAGACCCTCCGCCGCCGCCGTCGCACGCACGGGCTTTGCCCGGCGCCGACCATCGGCAGCGGCGGAGGGGGAGAAGGGCGCTGGAGGGAAACTAGCCGCCGGCGGCGGCTGAGCCCTCCCAAGCCACCCGCGTGGGAGGCGACGCGAGAGTAGGTGAAGATATTTCTTGCTTATTAATACTCAGCGCACCATTTTGAATGATTTGTCGTCGTCGTTTCTAAAGCCTGTGTGATGGGTTCACAGTCAACCCAGGGCCGGCCCTGAGGGGGGGCAGGAGGGGCGGCCGCCCCGGGCCCCAAGTTGAGGGGGGCCCCGCCCCCACGCAGGTACGAAGTTTCCTAAGGCTGGTCATAGTGGGGAGTAACTTAGACTAGTAACATACATATGTTACTAGTCCATGTTACTACCTTCATAGTGGGAAGTGTCATAGGTGTAATAACATACATGTCTTCATTTATTGCTTTGTAGACTCATTTTGTATTGGGAACCACTATGTTATGGTAACATATTATGTTACTCTATTTGTCTCTCTCCTCTTTAATCACATGACACATCATCCTTTTTTGCTTATGTGGCATCTATGTTACTACTTATGTTACTCCCACTATGACTAGCCTAAGAACCAGGTCAACACGCCCAGCTAGCAGGCTTTGCGACGCTAGGTAGCTATGCACGCTGGTGAAAAAAAGGGTAGCTTAAATCGCTCTGTTCAAAATTTCAAATGGAATTACTGCATGTAAGTAGCCCACGATTCTAGGGGAATGGAGATCGTTCTTTCCTTCTGGTCGCTATGACCTTTTTTAACAAAAGATCTTTACAATACCCAAATCCCTATTTTGCTATTCCAAGTTCCAACAGGCCTATCACTCCGATCTCACGAATTCATGAATCGCGAACGACATCAACGCGGATGAACTCCTCTCAGATATGTAGTCGTTGAACGCACACACGCTCGGATCACTAGACTACAACTTCGAGCGCCCACCATGGGAGGCAGCCCTCGCCTAGTGCCGGATCACCGACCGACCGACGCCAATCCAAGGTATACCATATTACCATTACGAAATTAAACCACTTTGAGCTATAAAAAATCTTCGTCGTACTAAAAGATTCAACTACATCTATTACAAATAATTAATTGGATCAAAAAATTTCAAGCAAAGGGGTCACACGGCCCCCACTTTATTTATGAAAATGGACTTCGGGATTAATAGGATCAGTGAGATCGGTTTTTAGTTTATATAACCAGGGTATAGATTTTAAACCCGAAAGATTATTAGATTTGATTGAAATATTCCCATACGAATCATTACAAGACTTCTTCTACATTTTATCTTCATTTGAGTTTAGTACTCTTACGGCTTGTCTTATGTGATCGTATGCGCATTCACTCACATCATTGTAAATTCAAAATCTTTGGATTCCTGTAAAATTAATAAAGTTATGATATGTATCATATATTTTCTAATTTGGTCTTTGTGCCTTTTAGAATTCATCCTTCTGAAGAATTTTTTTTAAATCAACAATGAATTAAACACACAGAAATGATAGTATAATTATATGCATGCAAAGCATGCAGCTACTACTTGTATTAGGCCCCCCTAAATTTTAGTTTCGCCTCGAACCCTCAAAATCTCAGGACCGGCCCTGAGTCAACCCAAGGATTAGAGGGCCAGCACAGAGCCGGAGCCCCACATCCACAGTAGCAATTTCCCGTCGCATATAGGAGTATAAGGGAAGTTGCAGACAACCCGAGAGAGTGGTCGACCCTTCCTGGTTCCTTGCCACCATTCCTATGCTGCCCTGCCCAGTCTGCTCAATAAATGAGTCAGTATTCAGTTTAACACACCCGGTGCCAGGCTTTGCTCCATGTCTCTCTCCGGTGGCCTACTCTGGTGTTTCTTCTGCCAACGCAGAGCACCACATGTTCTGTTTACCTTTCACATCCTGACCATATCTTATGGACATTGTCAACCCCCAAATTAAGTTCGTCTCACCCTGAGTTATTTACCCAAAATCACCATATTATGAGCTAGGGTAACGGATCAATACCACATTTGAGGCAGGACACAAAAAACCACCAATAATGGGGCTAATCTGTAATGTGGAGCACTGGCGCTGCGTTTTAGCCCAGAAAACAGCGAATCCGACAGGTGCCCGCCTGTCGGGCTGACGTGGCAAATACCAAGCACACAAAAAAAACTTTGACTAGCTGAGGTGGCAGATGAGCTGCGGGCCCCGCCTGTCATTGACTACATGATCATCTTCATCCCATCTCTATTTCTATGGAGCATTGTGTCAAGCAGCTTGTGCGCGGCGAGCCATCTTTGCCGATGCAAGTCGAGAGCTCCATGGGCAAGGCGAAGGGGAAGCAGCGGCAGGACGAGTACTACCACCTCGCCAAGGAGCAGGGCTACCGGAGCCGCGCGGCCTTCAAGCTGCAGCAGCTCGACGACCGCTTCCGGTTCCTCCCGCCGGCGCGCGCCGTGCTCGACCTCTGCGCGGCGCCGGGGGGCTGGATGCAGGTGGCCGTCGCCCGTGCCCCCGCCGGCGCCTTCGTCATCGGCGTCGACCTCGTGCCCATCCGCCCCGTCCGCGGCCCCGGGAGGCTGGATGCAGGTGGCCGTCATCCGTGCCACCGCCGGCGCCTTCGTCGGCGGCGTCGACCTCATGCCCATCCTCCCCGTCTGCGGCGCATGCCGTGCTCGACCTCTGCGCGGCGCCGGGTGGCTGAATGCAGGTGGCCGTCGCCCGTGCCCCCGCCGGCGCCTTTGTCGTCGGCGTCGACCTCGTGCCCGTCCGCCCCATCCGCGACGCGCACTCCCTCACGGAGGACATCACCACCACCAAGTGCCGCTCCGCCGTGCGGAGGCTCATGGACTCCAAGGGGGTCACCGCCTTCGACGTCGTGCTTCACGACGGCTCGCCCGACGTCGGCGGCGCGTGGCGGCGGCCACAGCCCCCCGGCGCGAGAAGAGAGGAGAGAGAGAGAGGAGAAAGAGACTAGTCAACCTGCCCACGTGGAATTGTTTTTGCCACATCATCCCGACAGGCAGGCCCCACCTGTCGGTTTCGCTGTTTTCTGAGATAAAATGTAGCGTCAGTGCTCCGCGTTACAGATTAGCTCCATTGTTGGTGGTTTTTTGTGCCCTACCTCAAATGTGGTACTGATCTGTTACCCTAGCCCATAATATGATGGTTGGGTAAATAACTCTCTCACCCCATTGGCCTTACACCATGTTTGCACCGGGTACTATTTGATAAGTAGTAACATGGCCAGGTACTTTGTAAGTAGGAGCTATATGTGCTAGGGAACTTTCTTTTCAAGTCGCATGACACAGTAACGTGCCACATATTCCCCTTTTAGGTTCACATCGCAGTGCTTCGTCTCTTTTTTCATTCATGAGCCCAGACTTGGGAGTCACCTGGAAATCATATGACCGAGACAAGCGAGAGAAAAGTGTGTGTTCTACTCTGACATAGCGTGGGCCAGTGGATTGAATGTTCATCCAGAATCACAGTTGTACTGAACATAGCTCCGACCTCCGAGCCTTGGATGCTCTTTCAAATGGCTTTGGTTGCCCTTCTCTTACAAAAACAAATACTGTACATGGTCATCTTTCAAAATTTTCTGTATTGATGATGTAAGGGAACACCTACTAGGACCGGGCCGGCTACGTACTAATCTGAACCAAGAAGACAGCTTGAGTTGAGGTGAATGAGATTATTTTCTACTCCCTCTGTTCTAAAATACTTCAAGTTTTAGTTTTTTTCTAGGTCCAACATATTTAAGTTTGAGCACGTCTACTGAAAAATATACCGACATCTACAACACCAAATTATTTTAATTAGATTCACCCTAAAATATTTTTATACTATATATATTTGATATTGTAGATATTAATGCATTTTTCTATATACATGGTCAAATTAAAAAAAAAGTGGGTCCTTACCTAGAACGGAAGAAGAGGCTGGAGAATTTTTTGTTACATAGTGTGTACAATTAAATTGAAAAAAGTAGCATTTTAATTCTCAGCATCATGAGTTGACACATCTTGGCTTAGAACTATGTCGGAATTTTACAGTTCAAGTCTTCAACTAACTTTTCTTTCTTTTTTTTAGAAAAGGAGGATGACCCCCGGCCTCTGCATCTGGGCGATGCATACTGCCACTTTATTAATTATTCTCACAAGACCTTACAAAGCCATACAACAGTAAGACTAAAGACACTGTCTAAGCAACAACTGTCGCTGCACCTATCCAATTGATGAAGGGGCGCAGATAGTCTGGGCCTAATACCAAACAAACATCGCAGCCAAACCTAAACATATAAGACCTGAGGTCCCAACCAGGACGCCTGCCGGGTATGGGGCACCTACCAGTCCGGCACACTCCTCAACCAGGACGCCTGCCGGGTATGAGGCCGCCGCAGCCACCTGCCACCAATCCATCTTCGGAGCTGTACTGTTGAATGTACCGTGTCAAGTCTCTCTGCCATCGACGCCACCACGATGCCCGACAGCATCGTCCTCCTGCGCGAGTCCATCCTCCCACAGCGAACTCCGAATCTGCACTGCGCCACGCCGTCAAGATTCGTCGCCATCAGTGTGTAGGATGAAGCACCGCTCCACCAAAGAATTCGTCCTCTGGTCCCTCGATCACGTGTGTACCTCTAAAAATGACGCCCCCAAGGGAGGAACGACACCAGAGCGCCGCAATCATCCGATCATCCGATCTAGGGTTTCCCCAGAGGTAGCAGAGAGTGGCCTTGAACTTCTCCACGACGATGCCTTCAAGAAGGGAACGACGCAAATAGCGCCGCCACCGCCGGCCTTAGCAGACGCCGAAGGCGAGTTTTCACCCAGATCAGTTCGAAGGGATCCAACTCTCGTGCACGGGCCGCCGTCACCACCACCAGCACCAGGCAGAACCCTGGAGTACTGGCGGATCAGCGAGCCGCCGGCCATGCCGGGCCGCAGCCATCCCCCGCGCCGTCCAGGTCAGAGATGGAGCCGCCGACCGCACACAAGGATCAGTGCCGCCTGCACACGCCGGAGCGCCGCCGAGAGCCCAACGCCTGCCACCGCTTGCCGAGGGACGCCGCCGCGCGCCCCGAGTGGACTCCCACGCACACCAGGGGAAACTGTCGTCGCCCCCAAGCCCACGCCGGCGCGCCCCGCCTCAAGCGCGCCACCAACCGCCGCCAGATCCAGCGAGCCGTGGGAGAAGAGATCCCGCCGCTGCTGACGCCGACCGGGCTTTGCCCGGCGGCGCGCCCCGGCGGCGGCGAGGAGGAGAGGTCGGGGGAGGGACGAGGACGTGGCGGCGCTAGGGTTCCCCCGGTCGCCGCGCAGGGGCGACACGGGAGGAGTCGGGAGTCGGGCATCCAGATTCGGTGGAAGTTGATGGTTCCCAATTAACTTTTCTTTCTAGAGATATCTGCAACACATTTGATTCCCTGAGTTTCTGCTCAAGCCTCTCACTAAAAGAAAAAGGAAAAAAGAGGAAGCTTGTTTTAGGTCTAAATTTAGAGGCTTCTGGACTTAGCATGACCATGCCCCATTTACATTTGAATGAGTAAGGTACATCCATGCAACGTTAGCTGAGGATGCTACATTCATTCTATCGTGGAGCTCAATTGCTTCCAACTACTATATATACGATACGCTACGATACTAAGTACTACTCCTAGCTAGCTTGTAATTTATCGCATTGATGGCAACATCTCCATATATGTATGGCTAGATGGAGAGAGTGCTTGGAATACAAATCGAACAGCCATATGTCATTCATACCTGGAATAGTCGATCAGATTCATCGATCGAGTCGAGCAGTGTTACTGGCTACTGACTATGAGGAGGTGGAGCACACTAGTACTACACGATACTCTCTGTGTGTGTGTGTGTGTGTGTGTGTGTGTGTGTGTGTGTGTGAACTCCTTGCATGTCCATGGGTGTGGCTTGGGAGGCAGCGGGAATCCAAGATGCGCAGGAATCCAACTTCAGCCTTGCAAATCACAGAGACTCGGTGGCGGTACAAAACAATTTTGCATAGGCTCGATTCTCTTCATGTTGCATATCTAGATCACCATGTCGATGTGTACTCGTGCGTCAACAAAGATGAGCAGTGGAAGCGCAGATCCCTCCAGAGTAAGGGACGTCGCTCGCAACACAACAGACGTGAACTGTCGGGCCGGCATTGATCTGTCTCCACTCTAAAGTCCGAACTCAAAACATGAAACACCTTTTATCTGCTTATAATTATTTAGGATGAACCGGAAGGTGCTAGTTGTATTAAAATTTGAATGTTTGAGATGGCAGCTATCTTGTACTAGTTGAAAATTAGAGGTTTTTTACGGTACAAATTACTAGTGGTAGGAGGGACTAGTATTGGTAGGAAATCCACCGTTGGTTTCGTGGGTATTATTGGCATTTTCTTTTGCTTTATTATTTTTTACAGTCGAGGGGAGCTTAGCATAGTGTAACCACGAACATATTTTTAATCAGGGAAGGAAACACTGACCAAGTTATTCGTGCTGCCCCAACCTCTGCATCTGTAATTCTCAAAAAAAAAAAACGACCTCTGCATCTGTATCGTCGAGTCCTCACTGCCGCACCGACCCAAGCCACTATCGTTGGTACTTGCCGCAGCTTCCCTCCGCCATCACGATGTCCGTGCACCGCTACGCCGTCCACGACCGCCATCGTGGCCGTGCATGTTAGGGACCTCCCCTTGCCCATACTCGTACCTGGGCTTTCCCCTTCGACAGCTCATGGGCCGAGCCCGTGTATGCACACCACTCGGCTACAACCTACAAGTACTCGAAAGCAGGCAACGAGAACGGCATCCAGTGGATCACGGCATGAAACGGCGGCGGCTTCTTCCCCTTCCTCCTTCTTCCCCAATTCTTCTATCCAGAGATTGTAATCCCTAAATTGCTACTTGAGTTCGTGTGCTAATCAATAGATCAAGAGCGGAACTGTTAGGTTGCTAACATCTGATCTGGTATTCAGAGCCAGTACAATTCCTTCAAAAATTTCCACCCACCACCATGTCTGATTTACCCAATTTCCACCGGTGACAGCACCATGTCCGATCCGGAGAAGGCTCCTTGTTCCCTCGTCTATCCACCGGAGTGGGACGCCATGACAACAGACGAGCAGATGTTGTGGTTTCTCGCGCAGTTATCCGCGCAGATGGATATCATCAAGTCCGAGTTCGCGGCCGTGCGTGCGGGCGATCCAGTCGGGGCTACCACGCAAGTCGATCCGCCTGCCTCCCCTCCTCCTGCTACTGCTACCTCGACGGTATTGTTTCACATCGACCTCACATCCATGACTACTTCGCCCACCATCGACGAGGAGGTCCATGACACATCCCGTGAGTCTTCCTTCGACAGCAACCGCCGCGTCCCCGACACGGGCATGGACGAGCACACATGGGTGGAGGCTATTCCAGAAGTCGTCACCAAGCTCGCCGTCCTCCCCGGCATCCCCTCCTCCACCACCGAGGCCCGGGTGGTCCTCCACGGTGCGCCCGAGGACTCCATCGACGACAAGCCCATGACCTCGACCGAATGCTCGAACCAGGACAACAGCACGGGGGCATTCCCACCTTCAGTCATGACAGTGCCGCTGCTCTCAACAGCCGCACCAACGCTCTTCACGGATCTCATTCACTCAGGCACCAATGCCGTCGTGCAGCTGTTCCGGAACCACGACCTGGACGTCTCGCCGGGGCATGCAGGGCTACTGATATGGCATTGTTTCTGGTGGATCATATTGCAGAAGAGAATGAGATTCGACCCATTCCGTGGCCGTCGTTTGCAGTCAGTGTGCCCTTAGAGGATTTGCAAAAGTCTGGTTGTGTGCGTCTTGTACCAGCAGGGGGAAACAAGGTCCGACTGACTCCGTGGCCATCATTTCAGATGCATTTTGCTGACGGCAATGATGTATGGCCCATGTCGTGGCTGTCGTTTGCTGGTTCTCTTGAAGGCACGACTCTAAATTATGAAGGGCTGCTGTTGCAAGTTACTTATGTGGTGCAGCATTTGCCGGTTGCTCTGGAGTTTTTGAGAAAATATTGGAGGTATCTACCAAGTGTGCGACTGAAATCTTGTCCCTGTGAGAAGCTTGCTGGTTGGACCCCTATGGTGCCAAAAGCTATTCCCTTTCGGAATCAGCGGATAAATCAATTACTGTCTGAGGTGAATTAGGGCGCTGCAGAGTGGTGGTTACTGATCTCCTCTGTGCAGTCATTTGTTGGTGCTATTCCCATGGGAGAGACTTTCAGTTTGCAAGCTGTGGAAATTAAGCAATATATACCTGATGATCTAAGGTTGCCCCTGTTGCCACCAATTAGTCCAAAAAATTATGGCAGCATTGTGGTGAAGGAAAAATTAGGCAAGGGAGGTCACACTGTGCAGCCAACTTGTGTTGCTGCTATTGGTTTCATGTTTGAGCATAGTACTATTCAGATCTGGGAGCTATTTCTCTGTTTTGAGCGTTCATCGGACCAGGCAACACCCAAGGCTAAACAGAAGCAGTTGGCCTACAAAATCTTGCAGTCCAATTCATGCTATGTAACGCAACCACTTTGTGTTGGAAATATGCCCTAGAGGCAATAATAAATAAGTTATTATTCTATTTCCTTATTCATGATAATCGTTTATTATCCATGCTATAATTATATTGATAGGAAACTCAGATACATGTGTGGATACACAGAGAACACCATGTCCCTAGTAAGCCTCTAGTTGACTAGCTCGTTGATCAACAGATGGTTATGGTTTCCTGACCATGGACATTGGATGTCATTGATAACGGGATCACATCATTAGGAGAATGATGTGATGGACAAGACCCAATCCTAAGCCTAGCACAGAGATCGTGTAGTTCGTATGCTAAAGCTTTTTTACTGTCAAGTATCTTTTCCTTAGACCATGAGATTGTGCAACTCCCAAATACCGTAGGAATGCTTTGGGTGTACCAAACGTCACAACGTAACTGGGTGACTATAAAGGTGCACTACAGGTATCTCCAAAAGTGTCTGTTGGGTTGACACGAATCGAGATTGGGATTTGTCACTCCGTGTGACGGAGAGGTATCTCTGGGCCCACTCGGTAGGACATCATCATAATGTGCACAATGTGACCAAGGGGTTGATCACGGGATGATGTGTTACGGAACGAGTAAAGAGACTTGCCGGTAACGAGATTGAACCAGGTATCGGTATACCGACGATCGAATCTCGGGCAAGTACAATACCGCTAGACAAAGGGAATTGAATACGGGATCGATTGAGTCCTTGACATCGTGGTTCATCCGATGAGATCATCGTGGAACATGTGGGAGCCAACATGGGTATCCAGATCCTGCTGTTGGTTATTGACCGGAGAACGTCTCGGTCATGTCTGCATGGTTCCCGAACCCGTAGGGTCTACACACTTAAGGTTCGATGACGCTAGGGTTATAAAGGAAGTTTGTAAGTGGTTACCGAATGTTGTTCGGAGTCCCGGATGAGATCCCGGACGTCACGAGGAGTTCCGGAATGGTCCGGAGGTAAAGATTTATATATGGGAAGTCCTGTTTTGGTCACCGGAAAAGTTTCGGGTTTTATCGGTATCGTACCGGGACCATCGGGAGGGTCCCGGGGGTCCACCAAGTGGGGCCACCATCCCCGAAGGGCTGCATGGGCCAAGTGTGGGAGGGGACCAGCCCCAGGTGGGCTGGTGCGCCCCCCCACAAGGGCCCAAGGCGCCTAGGGTTTGGGGAGGGGGTGCTTCCACCTAACTTGGGGGGCAAGTTTCCCCTCTCCCCTCCCTTGGCCGCCACCCTAGATGGGATTGGGTTGGCCGCACCCCTTGGGGTGGAAACCCTAGAGGGGGTGCACCCCCCTCCCTCTCAACCTATATATAGTTGAGGTCTTGAGGGCTGCCAACACATGAGTTTTGACCTCTCCCTGGCGCAGCTCTACCTGTCTCCCTTCTCCTCTCCCGCGGTGCTTGGCGAAGCCCTGCAGGATTGCCACGCTCCTCCACCACCACCACGCCGTTGTGCTACTGCTGGACAGAGTCTTCCTCAACCTCTCCCTCTCTCCTTGCTGTATCAAGGCGTGGGAGACGTCACCGGATTGTACGTGTGTTGAACGCGGAGGTGCCGTCCGTTCGGCATTAGGATCTCCGGTGATTTGGATCATGATGAGTACGACTCCTTCAACCCCGTTCTCTTGAACGCTTTCGCTTAGCGATCTACAAGGGTATGTAGATGCACTCTCCTTCCCCTCGTTGCTGGTTTCTCCATAGATAGATCTTGGTGATACGTAGAAATTTTTTGAATTTCTGCTACGTTCTCCAACAGTGGTATCAGAGCTAGGTCTATTGCGTAGATTCTTTGCACGAGTAGAACACAAAGTAGTTGTGGGCGTTGATTTTGTTCAATATGCTTACCGTTAATAGTCCAATCTTGTTTCGACGGTATTGTGGGATGAAGCGGCCCAGACCGACCTTACACGTACTCTTACGTGAGACAGGTTCCACCGACTGACATGCACTTGGTGCATAAGGTGGCTAGCGGGTGCCAGTCTCTCCCACTTTAGTCCGAACGGATTCGATGAAAATGGTCCTTATGAAGGGTAAATAGCAATTGGCATATCACGTTGTGGTTTTGCGTAGGTAGGAAACGTTCTTGCTAGAAACCCATAGCAGCCACGTAAAACATGCAAACAACAATTAGAGGACGTCTAACTTGTTTTTGCAGGGTATGCTATGTGATGTGATATGGCCAAGAAGAATGCGATGAATGATATGTGATGTATGAGATTGATCATGTTCTTGTAATAGGAATCATGACTTGCATGTCGATGAGTATGACAACCGGCAGGAGCCATAGGAGTTGTCTTTATTTATTGAATGACCTGCGTGTCATTGAACAACGCCATGTAATTACTTTACTTTATTGCTAACCGGTAGCCATAGTAGTAGAAGTAATAAGTTGGTGAGACAACTTCATGAAGACACGATGATGGAGATCATGATGATGGAGATCATGGTGTCATGCCGGTGACGATGATGATCATGGAGCCCCGAAGATGGAGATCAAAAGGAGCAAAATGATATTGGCCATATCATGTCACTATTTGATTGCATGTGATGTTTATCATATTTATGCATCTTATTTGCTTAGAACGACGGTAGTAAATAAGATGATCCCTCATTAAAATTTCAATAAAGTGTTCCCCCTAACTGTGCACCTTTGCGAAAGTTCGTCGTTTCGAAGCACCACGTGATGATCAGGTGTGATAGATTCTTACGTTCACATACAACGGGTGTAAGCCAGATTTACACACGCGAAACACTTAGGTTAACTTGATGAGCCTAGCATGTACAGACATGGCCTCGGAACACAAGAGACCGAAAGGTCGAGCATGAGTCATATAGTAGATACGATCAACATGAAGATGTTCACCGATGATGACTAGTCCGTCTCACGTGATGATCGGACACGGCCTAGTTGACTCGGATCATGTAATCACTTAGATGACTAGAGGGATGTCTATCTGAGTGGGAGTTCATGAGATGACTTTAATTATCCTAAACATAGTCAAAAGATCTTTGCAAATTATGTCGTAAGCTCGCGCTTTAGTTCCACTGTTTAGATATGTTCCTAGAGAAAATATAGTTGAAAGTTGACAGTAGCGATTATGCGGACAGTAGAAAGCTTATGTCCTTAATGCACCGCTCAGTGTGCTGAACCCCAAACATCGTTTGTGGATGTTGCGAACATCGAACATACACGTTTTGATAACTACGTGATAGTTCAGTTAAACGGTTTAGAGTTGAGGCACCAAAGACGTTTTCGAAACATCGCGGAACATATGAGATGTTTCAAGGGCTGAAATTGGGATTTCAGGTTCGTGCCCATGTCAAGAGGTATAAGACCTCCGACAATTTTCTTAGCCTGCAAACTAAGGGAGAAAAGCTCAATCGTTGAGCTTGTGCTCAGATTGTCTGAGTGGAATAATCACTTGAATCGAGTGGGAGTTGATCTTCCAGATGAGATAGTGATGTTTCTCCAAAGTCATTGCCACCAAGCTGCTAGAGCTTCATGATGAACTATAACATATCAGGGATAGATATGATGATCCTTGAAGTATTCGCGATGTTTGACACCGCGAAAGTAGAAGTCAAGTAGGAGCATCAATTGTTGATGGTTAGTAAAAACCACTAGTTTTCAAGAAGGGCAAGGGCAAGAAGGGATACTTCATGAAACGACAAATCAGCTGCTGCTCTAGTGAAGAAACCCAAGGTTGAACCCAAACCCGTGACTAAGTGCTTCTGCAATAAGGGGAACAGCCACTGGAGCAGAATTACCCTAGATACTTGGTAGATGAGAAGGCTGGCAAGGTCGATAGAAGTATATTGGATATACATTAAGTTAATGTGTACTTTACTAGTACTCCTAGTAGCACCAGGGTATTAAGATACCGGTTCGGTCACTAAGTGTTAGTAACTCGAAATAAAAGAGCTACGGAATAAATGGAGACTAGCTAAAGGTGAGCTGACGATATGTGTTGGAAGTGTTTCCAAGTTTGATGTGATCAAACATCGCACGCTCCCTCTACCATCAAGATTAGTATTAAACCTGAATAATTGTCATTTGGTGTTTGCGTTGAGCATAGACATGATTGGATTATGTCTATCGCAATATGGTTATTCATTTAAGGAGAATAATGATTACTCTATTTATTTGAATAATACCTTCAATGGTCTTGCACCTAAAGGAATGGTGTCGGTGTCAAAACCGGCGGATCTCGGGTAGGGGGTCCTGAACTGTGCGTCTAGGCGGATGGTAACAGGAGACAAGGGACACGATGTTTTACCCAGGTTCGGGCCCTCTTGATGGAGGTAAAACCCTATGTCCTGCTTGATTGATATTGATGATGTGGGTATTACAAGAGTAGATCTACCACGAGATCAAGGAGGCTAAACCCTAGAAGCTAGCCTATGGTATGATTGTTGTAATGGTTGTCGTGTCCTACGGACTAAAGCCATCCGGTTTATATAGACACCGGAGAGGGCTAGGGTTACATAGAGTCGGTTACAATGGTAGGAGATCTACATATCCGTATCGCCAAGCTTGCCTTCCAAGCCAAGGAAAATCCCATCCGGACACGGGACGAAGTCTTCAATCTTGTATCTTCATAGTCTTGGAGTCCGGCCGACGATGATAGTCCAGCTGTCCGGACACCCCCTAGTCCAGGACTCCCTCAGTAGCCCCTGAACCAGGCTTCAATGACGATGAGTTCGGCGCGCATATTGTTCGGCATTGCAAGGCGGGTTCCTCCTCCGAATAATTCATAGAAGATGGTGAACACCAGGATAGTGTCCGGCTCTGCAAAATATATTCCACATTCCACCGTAGAGAGAATAAGATGTACACAAGTTCAATCTGCTGACGTATTTTGTGGCATGACGTCACACCACTACCAAGCCTTTACTTGAATCGTTTTTTACTATACCACCTCAGCGCGTTTAGTGAAGCGGTTTCCTTCACACGTCTTGTCAAAGTAGAGATCATGTTCCCCTTATTCCGGGATTCTCATCAATACGGACGTGGGTAACCCAACCGCGCCATTGATTGTGGCGCTTGGGAGATAAGCGACTTTTACCAGGCCGGTGGGGACGCATAGTTTTCGTTCGCCCATATATAAGGGGATAAGGATCCACCCTTTCACCTACGCCTTCTTCCTCCTTTGCTTATCCATCTCCGTGCACTCGAGCTCCAGCGCCCAAGACCGCATATCTCGTCTCAACCTTCTCCAGCCATGTCTGGAGCGTGAGGCAAGTGGATGGCCTCCTCCGTTACGGAGGGACACATCGAAAGACTGCGCAGCGCTGGATATCTATCCGGCGACATCGCGCACCGGCTGCCCGACGATGGGCAACTCATCCCCACCCCCAGGCCCCATGAGAGGGTCGTATTCCTTCCCCACTTCCTCCGCGGACTGGGCTTTCCACTGCATCCCTTTGTCCGGGGGCTCATGTTCTACTACGGCCTAGATTTCCACGATCTGGCGCCAAACTTCATTCTCAACATCTCGGCGTTTATCGTCGTGTGCGAGGCCTTCCTCTGCATCCCGCCCCACTTCGGCTTGTGGCTCAAGACCTTCAATGTCAAGCCGAAGGTGGTGAAGGGCACTCAAGCGGAGTGCGGAGGCGCCATGTTGGGTAAGATACCCAACGTCATCTGGCTCGAGGGTGCCTTCGTGGAAACCATCAAGGGTGACAATCGGGGTGGTTCTACATCACCGAGCCGCGTGACCCTAAATGGGTAGCGGCCCCCGAATTTAGATCTGGAATCCCCACGCGGCTCACCTCATGGAAGGAGAGTGGCCTGACCTGGAGTGATTCGGAGGAGCTGACCGGACTCTAAGCCTGTATCCAGAAGCTGGTGAACAAGAAGCTCAAGCTTGTCAATGTGGTCCAGGTCATGCTCATCCGCCGGATTCTCCCGTGCCAAGAACGGGCATTTAAATTGTGGGAGTTCAATCCGGCGCAGCACCAGACCTTGAGCAGGCTCTTCGACACTAGGTACGAAGATGCCTGGAAAGTGCTCTTCAAGGGCGCCGAAGCTCCCGCATCCGCTACTGAAGATTGCGGATTTCGCTCGCAGCGTCTAGCTGACAAGGTAAGTGATTCTACCCCTTTACGGGACACTTGTCTTTAATAGTTCGACCGTACAGGGGATTTAATCTCCCTTTTCCTTTGACAGGACTGGATGAAGAAGGCTGAGCAGTTCATCTGTCCGGCTCCCATGCCAGAAAACCCAGTAGACGCCCGTCTAGCGGGGCTGCTGGTTCCGGCACCACATGTGGTGCCGGAGAAGAATGCCAAGAAGGAGGCCACGGGTACTCGAAAGAGTTCCCGTTTTCAGGTGTCCGACGACTCCGAGGCGAACTCCTCCTCCGAAAACGAGGAGGAGAAAGAGGACTCTCTCCCAGAGGAAGGAGAGAGGAAGAGGAAGGCTTCCCCAACAGGGGAGGCCGAAGGGTCCAAGAGGGGAAGGACTATTCCCCCAGACAGCTCCGCCAACGTCAACGTTGGCGACGAAGAGTGGCCCTCAAGGGCCAGGCCTCCGGCAAGATCGTAAGTATCTGGATTCCTGAATGATTTATAATTTCTCTTTTGTGTCACATAGTGTCCTTCTAATGCCGCACGCTGCCTGTAGTCCGGCCGATGATGATCTCCCCGCTTCATCAAGCGGGTCGTTGGCTCCGTCGGATGTAGACTCCATCCCGACTGCCTCCACCCCTCGCGACGCTGAGGACGCCGAGGTGGGATCTCGAGAAGGGACCCATCAGGAGGAGGCTCCGGAGGCGCCACAAGGCAGCCTCCCGGACTTTGCGTCCGACTCCACGTCGGAACCCGCAGTGGTTTCGGAGTCCGGCGGGCGGCCCCTTCGCAAGAAGGGCAAGACCGTGACGCCGGCGGCCTCCGTCCAACCGGGGGCGCCGGACAATTTGTTGGAGGCGCTCAAAGGCGCTTCCATCGAGGAAGAACACCGCACTATTATGAGTGCGGTGATTCAGAAGGTTCAGCTCGCCAAGAGCGGGCTGACCGAAGCCTGCAGTAGCCTTCTAACAGGCTTTGAGGTAAGAAGTTAAAAATATGCAATGTGATACCGCATAGACAGTAGCCCCTGATGCTCGGTTCGGTGTTCGGAAAGAAAAGCTGGACTGAGGATCTAAAAAAGATATACGCAGGGTTGCTAAAAATTATGTCAATATGGGTTTGCAGGCTGCACTGCTGACCTCTGCCGCACTGACTGCGAAGGTCGGTGCTTTAAAGCAGGAGCTCGAGCGGTCCGAGCAAGAGCTCGGCCGTGCCAGGAAGCAGCTCGAGGACAAAGAAGGTGAGTAACACCACTTTGAATTTTTACCTTACAGAAAAGGATTTAGGTTGCGACAAAAATAACAAGGATAACGTGGGTATTGCAGGGGCCACGAACGAGGTGGCAACCCTGAAGGAGGCTGTGTCTGCGGCCAAAAGCAGTGCGGCCGCGGAACGAGCAGAGCGAGAGAAGCAGGAGGCGCGGGTGGCGGAGGTGCGGCAAGAGCTCTAGGCTCTCATGGAAAAGCATGAGAGTTTGGAGCGCGACTCAAAGACTCGAGAGTCCGAGCTTGCCTCGGCTCTCGAAAGTGCCAAAGCCGCCAAGGCCGGGGCCCATAAGTCCCTCCAGGAGATTGAGGAGGTGAAGAAGATAGCGGCGGGTAAGGCATTTTTCATGCAAAGCAAGCATGTGAATGTAAATTACCTGTTACTTACCCAAATTCGGAGCTCTCCAGGGGCGTTTGCAGATCTGCCTCGCAGCGTGTCCGATGCCGCCGCATTCTACCGAGCCGAGGAGGGGAGCTCAACGGAGAAGGTCTTCTGGTCTCAGTACGCTGAGGTCGGCCATCCGGTGCCCCCTAGCGACCAGCTGAAGCAGCTGGTCGAGCTCCACAAGGTAGCCGAGCAGGCCATAAAGGGCCTCATAGTCCGGCTGTGGCCTGGAGAGGCCATGCCTGGGAGCTACTTCGGCCTCGTGCGGCGGCTGGTGGATGCGTGCCCCTGGGTGGAGGTCATAAGCGCTCCGCCTGTATTGAAGGTGCTCGTCGGGCCCTTGGCCGCGCAAAGGTGCACTGGGGCAGGCTGGATGCGGAGAGGCTTATCACTGACGCGCCGCCAGCGGGCAACGAGTATCGTACGCCCGAGATGTACTATAAGACTGTCCTGAAGGGTGCCCGCAAGATTGCGGATGAGTGCCCCAGAGATGTAATTATTGAGTAAATTCGCAATGTGTTATCCCGTGCGCTGAAAAATTTGTTCATATGCGTTAAGCAACGCTTATTGATTTAAAATATTACCTTCTATGTGGCCGTTTATTAAATCTGAGAGATGGCAAGTCGTCGGCTTCAGCCCCCATGCCACAAGTGCTGGGGTGTTCGGGATAAACTTGAGCACTCTTGTTCCCATTTTTGGGTCCATCTAGGGAGGCGCTCAACACAACGAACAAGGCAACCGGACTTATAATGCTTGAACACTCTCACTTAGCCATAGAATTCTATAATTTTAAATTGGCGAAGCCCCTAGTATTCGGAAGACCGAGTTCGGGGCGCTATCGACGCCTTGGCCGGACATTATCCGGTTCTTCGCTCGAAGCGGCATAAGTCTTTAGGGACTCGAAAAGACCTCTCGAACAGCGACCAATCTCTCGCCTTATCATGACAGTCAGTTTTAGCTTTCTCCACTGAGGCGTTAACCCAGCTCAACCGGGGCGCAATCGCAGTGGTTCTCCCAGTGCTACCTTAGCCGACAGAACGGAACATAAGGTGCCAAACATGGGAGCCGAGCAAACCCAACTATTGACCCAAGACATGATTCGGAGCCGATTCATATAATGATATAAGTTCGGGGTGCCACACTTGTGAAAGTGTTCGGACTTATCACACCATAATGCGGGGAACATAAGCCCCTGGTGTATTCGGCCGTACCAAAATATACGGGTGCAAGATGTCATAAATGAACATATATGTAAAGTAATGCAATTATATGCAAAAAGTGCTGCATTATTTATTCAAGAAATTCTGCTATGAGTGCGGAATGATACAAATAGTGCGGTAAGCAAGGGATTGGACTAATTAAAGGTGTCTCCCTCCAGGGTTAGGCCGCGGAATGGTGTATTTAACAAATTTAATGCTCGTAATGGAGACCACCCGAGTGTTCGTCGCAGCCTTTGTCCCTCCCTGGCTATTGCATCATGAGTTCGGCAGGTTCGCCGCCGGATAGAGCATCTGGTGGACGGAGTCCTGTATATAAGAAGAAGAAAAATAAAAAAATAAAAAGAGCGACACACTTGGGAGCCCCTGGTGTGGTCGAACTGCACTCTGGGTCTGTTGTGGTCGTGCCCCTCCCCCTATGCCCATCGTATCTCCAGAGCGTAATGATGTACGCGGAGAGCTTGTCTTGCAATCATGCGAGGGTTGGGGTTGGGGCCGCATTGCTACGCATGCTTGGAACGTGCCAGGTGGTCTTGGTTGATGTTGCTCCGGGCGCGTTTGGCCGTGTCCGGTCGTTTAACGGCCGGACTCAAAAATTGCCTTAGAAGGCTGCTCTGTACTTCTGCCGCGAGAGCCGCTGTATGTTCCTCCGTTCGGAGGGAGCGTTCCGTATTTCCGTTGACCGTGATGACTCCACGAGGGCCTGGCATGTTGAGCTTGAGGTATGCATAATGCGGCACCGCGTTGAACTTTGCGAACGCGGTTCGTCTGAGCAGAGCGTGATAGCCACTGCGGAACGGGACTATGTCGAAGATTAACTCCTCGCTTCGGAAATTATCCGGGGATCCGAAGACCACTTCCAGTGTGACTGAGCCTGTACAATTGACCTCAACACCTGGTATGACGCCTTTGAAGGTCATCTTTGTAGGTTTAATCCTTGAGGGGTCTATGCCCATCTTGCGCACTGTATCCTGATAAAGCAGGTTCAGGCTACTGCCGCCGTCCATCAGGACTCTCGTCAGGTGAAATCCATCGACAATTGGGTCTAAAACCAATGCGGCGAATCCGCCATGGCGGATACTGGTCGGATGGTCTCTTCGATCGAAAGTGATCGGGCAAGAGGACCATGGATTGAACTTCGGGGCGACTGGCTCCATCGCATATACGTCCCTTAGTGCACGCTTCCGCTCCCTCTTGGGTATATGCGTTGCGTATATCATGTTTACCGTTCGCACTTGTGGGGGGAAGCCCTTCTGTCCTCTATTGTTCGGCGGCCGGGTCTCTTCCTCGTCATCGCTGTGCAGCCCCTTGTCATTGTTTCCGGCAATTAGTTTGCCTGCCTGCTTGAATACCCAACAATCTCTGTTGGTGTGGTTAGCTGGCCTTTTGGGGGTGCCATGTATTTGGCAAGAGCGGTCGAGTATTCGGTCCAAATTGGACGGGCCCGGAGTGGTTCTTTTAAATGGCTTCTTCTGCTGACCGGGTTTGGAGCCACGGAATCCGGCGTTGACTGTCGTATCCTCATTGCTGTCGCCGTTAATGCGGCGTTTGTTCTTGTTTCGACGTGACCTGCCATTGTGGTCCTTGGTATCCGGACTGCCAGCATTTTTACTGAGGTTGTTGCTGCGAGCTAGCCAGCTATCCTCTCCCGCACAGAAGCGGGTCATCAGTGATGTGAGGGCTGCCATGGATTTCGGCTTTTCCTGTCCTAGGTGCCGGGCCAGCCACTCGTCGTGGATGTTATGTTTGAAGGCTGCGAGGGCCTCTGCATCCGGATAGTCGATGATTTGATTTTTCTTTGTTAAGAACCGTGTCCAGAATTGTCTGGCCGATTCGTCTGGCTGCTGAATTATGTGGCTTAGGTCATCGGCGTCTGGTGGTCGCACATATGTGCCCTGGAAGTTGTCGAGGAATGCGGCTTCCAGGTCCTCCCAACACCCAATTGACTCCGCGGGAAGGCTGTTGAGCCAATGCTGAGCTGGTCCTTTAAGCTTGAGCGGGAGATATTTGATGGCGTGAAGATCGTCGCCGCGGGCCATATGGATATGAAGGAGATAATTCTCGATCCAAACCGCGGGGTCTATTGTGCCATCGTAGGATTCAATGTTGACGGGTTTAAACCCTTCAGTGATTTGATGATCCATTACTTCGTCAGTGAAGCATAGTGGGTGTGCGGCGCCTCTGCATTGAGCAATATCACGACGTAGCTCAAGAGAGCATTGTCTGCTGTGTTCGGCCCGGCCGGACTTGTTGTATCCGGTGCGACGGTATTCGTCGTGGGTCGTGGGGCGCCCACGTGATCCATAGATAGATCTGGATTGTCTTGCCTTGTCCTCCAATATATCCCGCAAGTCCGGCGCGTTCCCCCGTGGCTTCATACTTTTTGAGCGGTGCCGGGGTACGATTCTGGTGGAGGGCCTAGATGCCTCTCTGTCGCAGCCATGAGGTGGTCGGTCTGCCGTATTGTGCGCTGGTGATGAAGGTTTGTATGCTTTCTCCTCTAGTCGGGGGAGCAACTTGCGTGTTGGGTAGCTTTTGGAGGGGCGTTCGAGTTCATACTCTTCGGCCGCGAGGACCTCGGTCCATCTGTCGGCCAGCAGGTCTTGATCAGCTTGAAGCTGTTGCTGCTTTTTCTTTAGACTATTTGTTGTGGCCATTAGCCTGCATCTAAAATGCTCTTGATCGACGGGATCCTCAGGCACGACGAATTCGTCATCGTCGAGGCTTGCCTCGTCTCCGGAGGAAGGTGCCCTGTAGGCGTTGGTTCTTGATCATCTCCGGCATCGTCGTCCATACCGTCGATGTCTTCGGAGTCGTAGTCTAGCACGTCGGTTAGATCATCGACAGTGGCTACAAAGTGGGTGGTGGGTGGGCTTTGAATTTCTTCGTCGTCCGCGTCCCAACCATCCTGGCCGTAGTCCGGCCAGGGCTCTCCGGATAGAGAGAGATACTTTAGCGATTTCAGGATGTCGCCAAAGGGTGAGTGCTGAAAGATGTCCGCAGCGGTGAACTGCATGATCGGCGCCCAATCAGATTCGATTGGAAGGAGCGCAGGAGGTTCGGAGTCCGGCAGGGAGTCCGGCACCTCGGAGTCACGAGCTTTATAAGGGACGAGGTCAGTGTTCGGCTCCATCGCCGTGGAAGTTGCAGCTCCCGAGGCGGTGTCCAGCCACCCATCCTCGATCTGCGCAATTGGCTCCGGACTATGGGTTGGAGCGGATTCGTGTGCGGCCTCCAAGGTACTGTCCGGCGGCAGAGTTAGATCATGCCCATCGCGACAGTGCGGCACGCTCGGCTGCGGCTCGGATCCATCGAAGATCAAGTCTCCGCGGATATCGGCCGTGAAGTTTAGGCTTCCAAACCTGACCTGACGGCCAGGGGCGTAGCTTTCGATCTGCTCCAGATGGCCAAGTGAATTGGCCCGCAGTGCGAAGCCGCCGAATACGAAGATCTATCCGGGGAGAATAGTCTCACCCGGGACTGCGTCGTTGTTGATTGAAGAAGCCATCAAGCCTATCGGTGACGACACAGAGGAACTCTCAATGAAAGCACCAATGTCGGTGTCAAAACCGGCGGATCTCGGGTAGGGGGTGCCGAACTGTGCGTCTAGGCGGATGGTAACAGGAGACAAGGGACACGATGTTTTACCCAGGTTCGGGCCCTCTTGATGGAGGTAAAACCCTACGTCTTGCTTGATTGATATTGATGATGTGGGTATTACAAGAGTAGATCTACCACGAGATCAAGGAGGCTAAACCCTAGAAGCTAGCCTATGGTATGATTGTTGTAATGGTTGTCGTGTCCTACGGACTAAAGCCATCCGGTTTATATAGACACCGGAGAGGGCAAGGGTTACATAGAGTCGGTTACAATGGTAGGAGATCTACATATTCGTATCGCCAAGCTTGCCTTCCACGCCAAGGAAAATCCCATCCGGACACGGGACGAAGTCTTCAATCTTGTATCTTCATAGTCTTGGAGTCCGGCCGACGATGATAGTCCGGCTGTCCGGACACCCCCTAGTCCAGGACTCCCTCAAATGGTTTATTGAATCTCGATCGTAGTGATACACATTTCCATGCCAAAAGATATAAGATAGTAATGATAGTACCACTTACTTGTGGCACTGCCATGTAAGTCATATTGGTATAAAACGCATGAAGAAGCTCCATGTTGATGGATCTTTGGACTCACTCATTTTGAAAAGTTTGAGACATGCGAACCATGTCTATTGGTGTATACGCATGAAGAAACTCCATGCAGATGGATCGTTTGGACTCACTTGATTTTGAATCACTTGAGATATGCAAATCATACCACATGGGCAAGATGACTGAAAAGCCTCGTTTTTCAGTAAGATGGAACAAGATAGCAACTTGTTGGAAGTAACACATTTTGATGTGTGCAGTCCTATAAGTGCTGAGGCATGCAGTGAATATCGTTATGTTCTTACTTCACAGATGATTTGAGTAGATGTTGAGTATATTTACTTGATGAAACACAAGTCTGAATTATTGAATGGTTCAAGTAATTTCAGAGTGAAGTTAAAGATCATCGTGACAAGAGGATAAAATGTCTATGATATGATCATAGAGATGAGTATCTGAGTTACGAGCTTTGGCACGGAATTAAGACATTGTGGAAATTGTTTCACAATTAATACCGCCTGGAACACCATAGTGTGATGGTGTGTCCGAACATCATAGTTGCACCCTATTGGATATGGTGCGTACCATGATGTCTGTTATCGAATTACCACTACCATTCTTGGGTTAGGCATTAGAGACAATCGCACTCACTTTAATAGGGCACCATGTAATTCCGTTGAGACGACACGGTTTGAACTATGGTTTGGAGAAACCTAAGTTGTCGTTTCTTAAAAGTTTGGGGCTGCGACGCTTATGTGAAAAAAGTTTCAGGTTGATAAGCTCGAACCCAAAGCGGATAAAATGCATCTTCATAGGACACCCAAAACAGTTGGGTATACCTCCTAATTCAGATCCGAAAGCAATAGGGATTGTTTCTTGAATCGGGTCCTTTCTCGAGGAAAAGTTTGTCTTGAAAGAATTGAGTGGGAGGATGGTGGAGACATGATGAGGTTATTGAACCGTCACTTCAACAAGTGTGTAACAGGGCACAGGAAATTGTTCCTGTAGCACCTACACCAATTGAAGTAGAAGCTTATGATAGTGATCATGAAGTTTTGGATCAAGTCACTACCGTACCTCGTAGGGTGACAAGGATGTGTACTGTTTCAGAGTGGTACAGTAATCATGTCTTGAAGGTCATGTTGCTAGACAACAATGAACCTACGAGCTATGGAGAAGCGATGGTGGGCCCAAATTCCAACAAATGGTTAGAAGCCATGAAATCCGAGATAGGATCCATGTATCAGAACAAAGCATGGACTTTGGTGGACTTGCCCGATGATCGGCAAGCCATTGAGATAAATGGATCTTTAAGAAGAAGACGGACGTGGACGGTAATGTCACCGTCTATGAAGCTCGACTTGTGGCGAAGAGTTTTTCACAAGTTCAAGGAGTTGACTACGATGAGATTTTCTCATCCGTAGCGATGCTTAAGTCCGTCGGAATCATGTTAGCATTAGCTGCATTTATGAAATCTAGCAAATGGATGTCAAAGCAAGTTTCCTTACCAGTTTTTGTAAGGAAAGGTTGTATGCGATACAATCGGAAAGGTTTTGTTGATCCTAAGGTTGCTAAAAGGTATGCTAGCTCTAGCGATCCTTGTAAGGACTGGAGTAAGCATCTCGGAGTTGGAACATACGCTTTGATGAGATGATCAAAGATTTTGGATTTATACAAAGTTTATGAGAAACTTGTATTTCCAAAGAAGTGAGTGGGAGCACTACAGAATTTCTGATGAGTATATGTTGTTGACATATTGTTGATCAGAAATGATGTAGAATTTCTGGAAAGCATATAGGGTTATTTGAAAGGTGTTTTTCAATAGAAAACCTGGATTAAGCTACTTGAACATTGAGCATCAAGATCTATGAGGATAGATCAAAAACCACTTAATGGTACTTTCAAATGAGCATATACCTTGACATGATCTGGAAGGTGTTCAAGATGGATCAGTCAAAGAAGGAGTTCTTGCCTGAGATGTAAGGTATGAAGTTAAGACTTAAAGCTCAACCACGGCAGAAGAAAGAGAAAGGACAAAGGTCACCCCCTATGCTTTAGACGTAGGCTCTACAATATGCTATGCTAAGTACCGCACCTGATGTGTGCCTTGCCACATGTCTGGCGAGAGGGTACAAAGGTGATCAAGGAGTGGATCACCAGATAGCGGTCAAAATTGTCCTTGGAGTTACAAGGACATGTTTCTCGATTATGGAGGTAATAAAGTGTTCGGCGTAAAGGGTTACGTCGATGCAAGCTTTAACACCTATCCGAGTGACTCTGAGTAGCAAACCGGATATGTATAGTGGGGCAACCATTTGGAATAGCTCCAAGTGGAGCGTGGAAGCAGAATTTACAATATGACCTAGAGATTTGCGAAGTACATACGGATCTGAATGTTACAGATCCGTTGACTAAAACCTCTCTCAAGCAAAACATGATCAAACCCCATAACTCATTGAGTCTTAATCACATGATGATGTGAACTAGTTTAGTGACACTAGTAAACTCTTTGGATGTTGGTCACATGGTGATGTGACCTGTGAGTGTTGATCACATGGCGATGTGAACTAGATTATTGACTCTAGTGCAAGTGGGAGATTGTTGGAAATATGCCCTAGAGGCAATAATAAATAAGTTATTATTATATTTCCTTATTGATGATAATCATTTATTATCCATGCTATAATTGTATAGATATGAAACGCAGATACATGTGTGGATACATTGACAACACCATGTCCCTAGTAAGCCTCTAGTTGACTAGCTCGTTGATCAATAGATGGTTACGGTTTCCTGACCATGGACATTGGATGTCATTGATAACGGGATCACATCATTAGGAGAATGATGTGATGGACAAGACCCAATCCTAAGCCTAGCACAGAGATCGTGTAGTTCGTATGCTAAAGCTTTTCTAATGTCAAGTATCTTTTCCTTAGACCATGAGATTGTGAAACTCCCGGATACCGTAGGAATGCTTTGGGTGTACCAAACGTCACAACGTAACTGGGTGACTATAAAGGTGCACTACAGGGATCTCCGAAAGTGTCTGTTTGGTTGGCACGAATCGAGACTGGGATTTGTCACTCCGTGTGACGGAGAGGTATCTCTGGGCCCACTAAGTAGGACATCATCATAATGTGCACAATGTGACCAAGGGGTTGATCACGGGATGATGTGTTACGGAACGAGTAAAGAGACTTGCCGGTAACGAGATTGAACCAGGTATCGGTATACCGACGATCGAATCTCGGGCAAGTACAATACCGCTAGACAAAGGGAATTGAATACGGGATCGATTGAGTCCTTGACATCGTGGTTCATCCGATGAGATCATCGTGGAACATGTAGGAGCCAACATGGGTATCTAGATCCCGCTGTTGGTTATTGACCGAAGAACGTCTCGGTCATGTTTGCATGGTTCCCGAACCCGTAGGGTCTACACACTTAAGGTTCGATAACGCTAAGGTTATAAAGGAAGTTTGTATGTGGTTACCGAATGTTGTTCGGAGTCCCAGATGAGATCCCGGATGTCACGTGGAGTTCCGGAATGGTCCGGAGGTAAAGATTTATATATGGGAAGTCCTGTTTTGGTCACCGGAAAAGTTTCGGGTTTTATCGGTAACGTACCGGGACCACCGGGAGGGTCTCGGGGGTCCACCATCCCCGGAGGGCTGCATGGGCCAAGTGTGGGCGGGGACCAGCCCCAGGTGGGCTAGTGCGCCCCCCCCACAAGGGCCCAAGGCGCCTAGGGTTTGGGGAGGGGGTGCTTCCACCTAACTTGGGGGGCAAGTTTCCCCTCTCCCCTCCCTTGGCCGCCACCCTAGATGGGATTGGGTTGGCCGCACCCCTTGGGGTGGAAACCCTAGAGGGGGCACACCCCCTCCCTCTCCCCTATATATAGTTGAGGTCTTGAGGGCTGCCAACACATGAGTTTTGACCTCTCCCTGGCGCAGCCCTACCTCTCTCCTTTCTCCTCTCCCGCGGTGCTTGGCGAAGCCTTGCAGGATTGCCACGCTCCTCCACCACCACCACGCCGTTGTGCTGCTGGTGGATGGAGTCTTCCTCAACCTCTCCCTCTCTCCTTGCTGGATCAAGGCATGGGAGACGTCACCGGGCTGTACGTGTGTTAAAGCGGAGGTGCCGTTCGTTCTGCACTTGGATCTCTGGTGATTTGGATCACGACGAGTACGACTCCTTCAACCCCGTTCTCTTGAACGCTTTCGCTTAGCGATCTACAAGGGTATGTAGATGCACTCTCCTTCCCCTTGTTGCTGGTTTCTCCATAGATAGATCTTGGTGATACGTAGGAAAATTTTAAATTTCTGCTACGTTCTCCAACTATGGTATCAGAGCTAGGTATATTGCGTATATTCTTTGCACGAGTAGAACACAAAGTAGTTGTGGGTGTTGATTTTGTTCAATATGCTTACCGTTACTAGTCCAATCTTGTTTCGACGGTGTTGTGGGATGAAGCAGCCCGAACCGACCTTACACGTACTCTTACGTGAGACAGGTTCCACCGACTGACATGCACTTGGTGCATAAGGTGGCTAGCGGGTGCCAGTCTCTCCCACTTTAGTCGGAACGGATTCGATGAAAAGGGTCCTTATGAAGGGTAAATAGCAATTGGCATATCACGTTGTGGTTTTGCGTAGGTAAGAAACGTTCTTGCTAGAAACCCATAGCAGCCACATAAAACATGCAAACAACAATTAGAGGACGTCTAACTTGTTTTTGCAGGGTATGCTATGTGATGTGATATGGCCAAGAAGAATGTGATGAATGATATGTGATGTATGAGATTGATCATGTTCTTGTAATAGGAATCACGACTTGCATGTCGATGAGTATGACAACCGGCAGGAGCCATAGGAGTTGTCTTTATTTATTGTATGACCTGCGTGTCATTGAACAACGCCATGTAATTACTTTACTTTATTGCTAACCGGTAGCCATAGTAGTAGAAGTAATAAGTTGGTGAGACAACTTCATGAAGACACGATGATGGAGATCATGATGATGGAGATCATGGTGTCATGCCGGTGACGATGATGATCATGGAGCCCCGAAGATGGAGATCAAAAGGAGCAAAATGATATTGGCCATATCATGTCACTATTTGATTGCATGTGATGTTTATCATATTTATGCATCTTATTTGCTTAGAACGACGGTAGTAAATAAGATGATCCCTCATTAAAATTTCAAGAAAGTGTTCCCCCTAACTGTGCACCTTTGCGAAAGTTCGTCGTTTCGAAGCACCACGTGATGATCAGGTGTGATAGATTCTTACGTTCACATACAACGGGTGTAAGCCAGATTTACACACGCGAAACACTTAGGTTAACTTGATGAGCCTAGCATGTACAGACATGGCCTCGGAACACAAGAGACCGAAAGGTCGAGCATGAGTCATATAGTAGATACGATCAACATGAAGATGTTCACCGATGATGACTAGTCCGTCTCACGTGATGATCGGACACGGCCTAGTTGACTCGGATCATGTAATCACTTAGATGACTAGAGGGATGTCTATCTGAGTGGGAGTTCATGAGATGACTTTAATTATCCTAAACATAGTCAAAAGATCTTTGCAAATTATGTCGTAAGCTCGCGCTTTAGTTCCACTGTTTAGATATGTTCCTAGAGAAAATATAGTTGAAAGTTGACAGTAGGGATTATGCGGACAGTAGAAAGCTTATGTCCTTAATGCACCGCTCAGTGTGCTGAACCCCAAACATCGTTTGTGGATGTTGCGAACATCGAACATACACGTTTTGATAACTACGTGATAGTTCAGTTAAACGGTTTAGAGTTGAGGCACCAAAGACGTTTTCGAAACATCGCGGAACATATGAGATGTTTCGAGGGCTGAAATTGGGATTTCAGGTTCGTGCCCATGTCAAGAGGTATAAGACCTCCGACAATTTTCTTAGCCTGCAAACTAAGGGAGAAAAGCTCAATCGTTGAGCTTGTGCTCAGATTGTCTGAGTGGAACAATCACTTGAATCGAGTGGGAGTTGATCTTCCAGATGAGATAGTGATGTTTGTCCAAAGTCATTGCTACCAAGCTGCTAGAGCTTCGTGATGCACTATAACATATCAGGGATAGATATGATGATCCTTGAAGTATTCGCGATGTTTGACACCGTGAAAGTAGAAGTCAAGTAGGAGCATCGACTATTGATGGTTAGTAAAAACCACTAGTTTTCAAGAAGGGCAAGGGCAAGAAGGGATACTTCATGAAACAGCAAATCAGCTGTTGCTCTAGTGAAGAAACCCAAGGTTGAACCCAAACCCGTGACTAAGTGCTTCTGCAATAAGGGGAACATCCATTGGAGCAGAATTACCCTACATACTTGGTATATGAGAAGGCTGGCAAGGTCGATAGAAGTATATTGGATATACATTAAGTTAATGTGTACTTTACTAGTACTCCTAGTAGCACCAGGGTATTAAGATACCGGTTCGGTTACTAAGTGTTAGTAACTCGAAATAAAAGAGCTACGGAATAAACGGAGACTAGCTAAAGGTGACCTGACGATATGTGTTGGAAGTGTTTCCAAGTTTGATGTGATCAAACATCGCACGCTCCCTCTACCATCAAGATTAGTATTAAACCTGAATAATTGTCATTTGGTGTTTGCGTTGAGCATAGACATGATTGGATTATGTCTATCGCAATACGGTTATTCATTTAAGGAGAATAATGATTACTCTATTTATTTGAATAATACCTTCAATGGTCTTGCACCTAAAGGAATGGTTTATTGAATCTCGATCGTAGTGATACACATTTTCATGCCAAAAGATATAAGATAGTAATGATAGTACCACTTACTTGTGGCACTGCCATGTAAGTCATATTGGTATAAAACGCATGAAGAAGCTCCATGTTGATAGATCTTTGGACTCACTCGTTTTGAAAAGGTTGAGACATGCGAACCATGTCTATTGGTGTATACGCATGAAGAAACTCCATGCAGATGGATCGTTTGGACTCACTTGATTTTGAATCACTTGAGATATGCAAATCATACCACATGGGCAAGATGACTTAAAAGCCTCGTTTTTCAGTAAGATGGAACAAGATAGCAACTTGTTGGAAGTAACACATTTTGATGTGTGCAGTCCTATAAGTGCTGAGGCATGCAGTGAATATCGTTATGTTCTTACTTCGAAGATGATTCGAGTAGATGTTGAGTATATTTACTTGATGAAACACAAGTCTGAATTATTGAATGGTTAAAGTAATTTCAGAGTGAAGTTAAAGATCCTCGTGATTAGAGGATAAAATGTCTATGATATGATCATAGAGATGAGTATCTGAGTTACGAGCTTTGGCACGCAATTAAGACATTGTGGAAATTGTTTCACAATTAATACCGCCTGGAACACCATAGTGTGATGGTGTGTCCGAACATCATAGTTGCACCCCTATTGGATATGGTGCGTACCATGATGTCTGTTATCGAATTACCACTATCATTCATGGGTTAGGCATTAGAGACAACCGCACTCACTTTAATAGGGCACCATGTAATTTCGTTGAGACGACGCCGTTTGAACTATGGTTTGGAGAAACCTAAGTTGTCATTTCTTAAAAGTTTGGGGCTGCGACACTTATGTGAAAAAATTCTCAGGTTGATAAGCTCGAACCAAAGCGGATAAAATGCATCTTCATAGGACACCCAAAACAGTTGGGTATACCTCCTAATTCAGATCCGAAAGAAATAGGGATTGTTTCTTGAATCGGGTCCTTTCTCGAGGAAAAGTTTGTCTTGAAAGAATTGAGTGGGAGGATGGTGGAGACTTGATGAGGTTATTGAACCGTCACTTCAACAAGTGTGTAACAGGGCACAGGAAATTGTTCCTGTAGCGCCTACACCAATTGAAGTAGAAGCTTATGATAGTGATCATGAAGTTTTGGATCAAGTCACTACCGTACCTCGTAGGGTGACAAGGATGTGTACTGTTTCAGAGTGGTACAGTAATACTGTCTTGAAGGTCATGTTGCTAGACAACAATGAACCTACGAGCTATGGAGAAGCGATGGTGGGCCCAAATTCCAACAAATGGTTAGAAGCCATGAAATCTGAGATAGGATCCATGTATCAGAACAAAGCATGGACTTTGGTGGACTTGCCCGATGATCGGCAAGCCATTGAGATAAATGGATCTTTAAGAAGAAGACGGACGTGGACGGTAATGTCACCGTCTATGAAGCTCGACTTGTGGCGAAGAGTTTTTCACAAGTTCAAGGAGTTGACTACGATGAGATTTTCTCATCAGTAGCGATGCTTAAGTCCGTTGGAATCATGTTAGCATTAGCTGCATTTATGAAATCTAGCAAATGGATGTCAAAGCGAGTTTCCTTACCAGTTTTTGTAAGGAAAGGTTGTATGCGATACAATCAGAAAGGTTTTGTTGATCCTAAGGATGCTAAAAGGTATGCTAGCTCTAGCGATCCTTCTAAGGACTAGAGTAAGCATCTCGGAGTTGGAACATACGCTTTGATGAGATGATCAAAGATTTTGGATTTATACAAAGTTTATGAGAAACTTGTATTTCCAAAGAAGTGAGTGGGAGCACTATAGAATTTCAGATGATTATATGTTGTTGACATATTGTTGATCAGAAATGATGTAGAATTTTTGGAAAGCATATAGGGTTATTTGAAAGGTGTTTTTCAATAGAAAACCTGGATTAAGCTACTTGAACATTGAGCTTCAAGATCTATGAGGATAGATCAAAAACCCGCTTAATGGTACTTTCAAATGAGCATATACCTTGACATGATCTTGAAGGTGTTCAAGATGGATCAGTCAAAGAAGGAGTTCTTGCCTAAGATGTAAGGTATGGAGTTAAGACTTAAAGCTCGACCACGGCAGAAGAAAGAGAAAGGACAAAGGTCGTCCACTATGCTTTAGACGTAGGCTCTACAGTATGCTATGCTAAGTACCGCACCTGATGTGTGCCTTGCCACATGTCTGGAAAGAGGGTACAAAGGTGATCAAGGAGTGGATCACCAGATAGCGGTCAAAATTGTCCTTGGAGTAATAAGGACATGTTTCTCGATTATGGAGTTAATAAAGAGTTCGGCGTAAAGGGTTACGTCGATGCAAGCTTTAACACCTATCCGAGTGACTCTGAGTAGCAAACCGGATACATATAGTGGGGCAACCATTTGGAATAGCTCCAAGTGGAGCGTGGAAGCAGCATTTACAATATGATCTAGAGATTTGCGAAGTACATACGGATCTGAATGTTACAGATCCGTTGACTAAAACCTCTCTCAAGCAAAACATGATCAAACCCCAGAACGAAGTCCCGGATGAGATCCTGGACGTCACGAGGAGTTCCGGAATGGTCCGGAGGTAAAGATTTATATATGGGAAGTCCTGTTTTGGTCACCGGAAAAGTTTCGGGTTTTTATCGGTAACGTACCAGGACCACCGGGAGGGTCCCGGGGGTCCACCAAGTGGGGCCACCATCCCCCGAGGGCTGCATGGGCGAAGTGTGGGAGGGGACCAGCCCCAGGTGGGCTGGTGCACCCCCCCCACAAGGGCCCAAGGCGCCTAGGGTTTGGGGAAGGGGTGCTTCCACCTAACTTGGGGGGCAAGTTTCCCGTCTCCCCTCCCTTGGCCGCCACCCTAGATGGGATTGGGTTGGCCGCACCCCTTGGGGTGGAAACCCTAGAGGGGGCGCACCCCCTCCCTCTTCCCTATATATAGTTGAGGTCTTGAGGGCTGCCAACACATGAGTTTTGACCTCTCCCTGGTGCAGCCCTACCTCTCTCCCTTCTCCTCTCCCGCGGTGCTTGGCGAAGCCCTGCAGGATTGCCACGCTCCTCCAGCATCACCATGCCGTTGTGCTACTACTGGACGGAGTCTTCCTCAACCTCTCCCTCTCTCCTTGCTGGATCAAGGCGTGGGAGACGTCACCGGGCTGTACGTGTGTTGAACGCGGAGGTGCCGTCCGTTCGGCATTAGGATCTCCGGTGATTTGGATCACGACGAGTACGACTCCTTCAACCCCGTTCTCTTGAACGCTTCTGCTTAGCGATCTACAAGGGTATGTAGATGCACTCTCCTTCCCCTCGTTGTTGGTTTCTCCATAGATAGATCTTGGTGATACGTAGGAAAATTTTGAATTTCTGCTACGTTCTCCAACACTTTGGCCATCATTTTCATGCAATTGTCGAGAAGTACAGGTCTTGGGCATGTCAGCACATTGGAATTTTTCGAGCCAAGAGGGCTCTGAAGGGAGTAGCAAATGCAAATCTGAACAATTAGCCGAGGTGCCAAGAGCCATAATTCAGCTTGATATACGAATCACTTTTGAGTAACGCTCCTTCAAGTTTGGGCCACATTGGATGCTATTGGTCAGGCCACCTGCAGGAGAGACAAGATCAAAGGTCTGCTGTTCTAGTCTTGCCCATTGGAACTTCCAGAGCCTGAATAAATTGGGTGCTCTGAGCACAGAATTTTTGAGTAGTGTCTTTCTTCAGTTCATACAGTTTTAGCCATTACTCTCTTTTGCTCCATCTAGTATCACCATGCAATGGCAGTGGGACAAGCATCCGTCGTAGGAAGAACATTCACAACCTTATGCCTCCTCTGATTTATTTTTGGAAAATTTTGCTCTAGTGAGAAAGATGAAGAACAATGGGTCCCATAATTTCATTGTTACTGTCATTATTCCATCGGTACATACCAGCTACACTTGTTATTTTGGGAATATTCTAGTACTGGATTGTAGATGGCAAGGAACATCTGTGAAGCAATTACAAGAGACAACTCCCTCTTGTGCTATTCTAGTACTTAATTTGTTGGGACCATCATCAAGATACAAGTCAGGTGCATGTTCTCCTGCAAGGCGTGAAGACATACAAGCTGCAATTGAGGGGTGTCCATGATGGTACTGCTCATGTAATCTTGCCAATGCTTCGGTTGTTCTTTGGGTTGACTACCCTGCCGATGAAGTGCACAAGTCAGTGGATCTCAGGAGCATCACCATCACCATGACTAAGTCCGGCCTTCAATCGCCAAAGATTGTACTGGTGCTAATAATCAGCAAGAGAGCATCGGCCACGAGTGTTACGACATCCCTTACATGCTACAATCAAGATCATTTGCATGAAGGGAGGGGTGTCATTGCATTCACCGGCGTCTCTGCGTAAGGCTGGCACTACTTCGGGTTCGACTATGATGGCTACTTCTCCGTCGCCTTCTCCCCCAAGGTCATCAACCACAACACCTACTTCAATCGGGTCTCCATTGGCCACGACTACTACCTCAAGACCGACAGCTTCTCCGAGCTTGTTCAGGTCCACCTCAATCATGGCTGCTACCGGGACAACTACCATGGGGATCCCGGCATGATCAAGGATCTTCAAGCACCATGGGATCCTGGCAAAGTCTTCATGAGCGTCTTGGGGGCAAGCTGCATTTCAAGAAGGGAGGGATGTTAGGGACCTCCCCTGGCCCATACTAGTACCCGGGCTTTCCCTTTTGACTGCTCATGGGACGAGCCCGTGTATGCACACCACTCGGCTACAACCTACAAGTACTCGAAAGCAGGCAACGAGAACGGCATCCAGTGGATCACGGCACGAACCGGCGGCGGCTTCTTCCCCTTCCTCCTTCTTCCCCAATTCTTGTATCCAGAGACTGTAATCCCTAAATTGCTACTTGAGTTTGTGTGCTAATCAATAGAGCGAGAGAGGAACTGTTAGGTTGCTAACATCTGGTATTCAGAGCCAGTACAATTCCTCCAATAATTTCCACCAACCACCACGTCTGATTTCCTCAATTTCCACCGGCGACTGCACCTTGTCCGATCCAGAGAAGGCTCCTTGTTCCCTTGTCTATCCACCAAAGTGGGACGCCATGACCGCAGAAGAGCAGATGTTGTGGTTTCTCGCGCAATTATCGGCGCAGATGGATAACATCATGTCCGAGTTCGCGGCCGTGAGGTCGGGCGATCCAGTCGGGGCTACCACACAAGTCGATCCGCCTGCCTCACCTCCTCCTGCTACTGCAACCTCAACAGTATTGTCTCACATCGAACTCACATCCATGACTACTTCGCCCACCATCGACAAGGAGGTCCACGACACATCCCGTGAGTCTTCCCTCGACAGCAACCGCCGCGTCCCCGACACAGGCATGGACGGGCACACATGGGTGGAGGGTATTCCAGAAGTCGTCACCAAGCTCGCCGTCCTCCCCGGCATCCCCTCCTCCACCACCGAGGTCCGGGTGGTCCTCCATGGTGCGCCCGAGGACTCCATCAACGACAAACCCGTGACATGTTCGACGGAATGCTTGAACCAGGACAACAGCATGGGGGCGTTCCCACCTTCAGTCATGACAGTGCCGCTGCTCTCAACAGCTGCACCAACGCTCGTCATGGATCTCATTCACCCAGGCACCAATGCCATCATGCAGCTATTCCGGAACCATGACCTGGACGTCTCGCTGGGGCATGCAGGGCTGCTAATACGGGCGTCACCATGGCCATCGTTTCTGGTGGATCATATTGCGGAAGGGAATGAGATTCGACCCACTCCGTGGCCGTCGTTTGCAGTCAGTGTGCCCTTAGAGGATTTGCAAAAGTGCGATTGTGTACATCTTGTACTAGCAGAGGGAAACGAGGTCCGACTGACTTCGTGGCCATCATTTCAGATGCATTTTGCTAACGGCAATGATGTACGGCCCGTGCCGTAGCCGTCGTTTGCTGGTTCTCTTGAAGTCATGACTCTGAATTATGAAGGGATGCTGTTGCAAGTTACTTATGTGGTGTAGCGTTTGCCGGTTGCTCTAGAATTTTTGAGAAAATACTGGAGGTATCTACCAAGTGTGCGACAGAAATCTTGTCCCTATGAGAAGCTTGCTGGTTGGACCCCTATGGTGCCAAAAGCTATTCCCTTTCGGAATCAACGGATAAATTGATTACTGGCTGAGGTGAATTGGGGCGCTGCAGAGTGGTGGTTACTGATCTCTTTTGTGCAGTCATTTGTTGCTGCTATTCCCATGGGAGAGACTTTCAGTTTGCAAGCTGTGGAAACTAGGCAATATATACCTGATGATCTAAGGTTGCCCCTCTTGCCACCAATTTGTCCAAAAAATTATGGCAGCATTATTGTGGTGAAGGAAAAAAATAGGCAAGGAAGGTCACACTGTGCAGCCAACTTGTGTTGCTGCTGTTGGTTTCATGTTTGAGCATAGTACTATTCAGATCTAGGAGCTATTTCTCTGTGTCGAGCGTTCATCGGACCAGACAACACCCAAGGCTAAACAGAAGCAGTTGGCCAACAAAATCTTGCAGGCCAACTCATGCTATGTACTACAACCACTTTGGCCATCATTTTCATGCAATTATCGAGAAGTACAAGTCTTGAGCATGTCAACACATTGGAATTTTTTGAGCCAAGAGGGCTCTAAAGGGAGTAGCCAATGCAAATCTGAACAATTAGCCGAGGTGCCAAGAGCCATAATTCAGATTGCTGTACAAATCACTTTTGAATACCACTCCTTCAAGTTTGGACCACATTGGATGCTATTGGTCAGGCCACCTGCAGGAGAGCCAACATCAAAGGTCTGTTGTTCTAGTCTTGCCCATTGGAACTTCCGGAGCCTGAATAAATTGGGTGCTCTTAGCAAATAATTTTTGACTAGTGTCTTTCTTGAGTTCATACAGTTTTGGCCATTACTCTCTTTTGCTCCATCTAGTATCACCATGCAATGGCAGTGGGACAAGCATCCGTCGCAGGAAAAACATTCACAACCTTATGCCTCCTCTGACTTATCTTTGGAAAAGTTTGCTCTAGTGAGAAAGATGAAGAACAATGGGTCCCATAATTTCATTCCTACTGTCATTATTCCACCGGTACATACCAGCAACACTTATTATTTTGGGAATATTCTAGTACTGGATTGTAGATGGCAAGGAGCATCTGTGAAGCAATTACAAGAGACAACTCCCTCCTGTGCTATTTTAGTACTTAATTTGTTGGGACCATCATCAAGATACAAGTCAGGTGCATGTTCTCCTGCAAGGCGTGAAGACATACAAGCTGCAATTGAGGGGTGTCCACGATGGTACTGCTCATGTGATCTTGCCAATGCTTCGGTTGTTCTTTGGGTTGACTACCCTGCCGATGAAGTGCACAAGTCAGTGGATCTCAGGAGCATCACCATCACCATGACTAAGTCCGACCTTCAATCGCCAAAGATTGTACTGGTGCTAATAATCAGCAAGAGAGCACCGGCCACGAGTGGTACGACATCCCTTACATGCTACAATCAAGATCATTTGCAAGAAGGGAGGGGTGTCATTGCCTTCGCCGACGTCTTTGCACAAGGCTGGCACTACTTCGGGTTCGACTATGATGGCTACTTCTCTGTCGCCTTCTCCCCCAAGGTCGTCAACCACAACACCTACTTCAACCGGGTCTCCGTCGGCCACGACTACTACCTCATGCCCGACAGCTTCTCCGAGCTTGTTCAGGTCCACCTCAACCATGGTTGCTACCGCGACAACTACCATGGGGATCGGCACAATCAAGGATCTTCAAGCACCATGGGATCCTGGTGAAGTCTTCGTGAACGGCTTGGGGGCAAGCCGAATTTCAAGAAGGGAGGGATGTTAGGGACCTCCCCTGGCCCATACTTGTACCTGGGCTTTCCCCTTTGACAGCTCATGGGCCGAGCCCGTGTATGCACACCACTCGGCTACAACCTACAAGTACTCGAAAGTAGGCAACGAGAACGACATCCAATGGATCACGGCACGAACTGGCGGCGGCTTCTTCCCCTTCCTCCCCAATTCTTGTATCCAGAGACTGTAATCCCTAAATTGCTACTTGAGTTCGTGTGCTAATCAATAGATCGAGAGAGGAACTGTTAGGCCTTATACAATGGGAGGTGCTTAAAAAATAAATCAGGCTTTTCTTAAGCACCGGTGCTTATTTATACAGGACAGTGCACTTGCATCTGGCGGCCGATAAACGCCGTCGCTCCATGAGTTGCGAGCCGAGGTAGCCCATGTTGTGCAGGTGGCTGTTTTGCCCGGTCAAAGCGTCGGCTTCCCTTCGACGCCGCGGAGCAACAACACGATGGTTTCGTGCGGCCGTTTACTTCTCACTGTTTGCACCTGCAAGTCTGCAACCTGAGCACGACCCGCGCGAGGATAATTGCCGCGATTTGCCGTCATGTCTGCGTCTGTGGCCGTCGCTGATTCTCCCACTGGCAGCTGCTACCATAAATCGCACCAGTATGAAAAGTCAGTACCCGTCGCACCGGAGGACGAGTGGAATTTGATCCCCTAGTCCTACCCATCGGTCTACTGGATATAATTTTTTTCCCTACCTGTTTTGCTCTTCTCTACAACCTGAAAGAAACGTAAGGTTCCGTTTCCCCTCTTACGTCCTACCTTTCATCGATCCCTCCTCCCACTCGATCACGTCTTCCCAGGTTGGTTTTCCACTGAAGAAAAAAACCTCAAACAGAATCCACAGCCCCCCCTCTCTCTCTCCCTCTCGCTCCCGAACCCACGGTCTCCACTAATCGGTTCCCCTGGCGCTACTCCTCCCATGGTCGTCGACACCGATCCTGTGTCGCCACCGAATCCGGCGTCGCCCTCCCCCTTCTCTTTCGATCTCGTGAGCTACAGGGTAGATCGGCCTCCTCCCTGTTAGTAGCTGCATGGCGATCGCATGCACGTATGTGCTCGCCCACGTACTCGCCCATGATCTCCACTAAAGCGCACGTCGCTCCACTCTCCTCTCACTCCCTCTGAGCGCCATTGCGCCATGTACTTGTACTATATATTGTTGTATACAAAATGAGAGCACCCAAGGTGCATTCTCCCTCTCGCATACTGCTCACATGGTATCAGTTACCAGGCACCTCCCCTAGCTTTCCTTCCGCTGCGATTCCCGATCGGCCATGGCGATCCCTCCGCCACCCCCTCCGCCACCGCCTCCTCCACCACCCTTCCACCACAGCGGCGGCACCCCGAGCCCGATCCGTTCCATGCCTCTCCTCACCCCCAACGCCCTGGCACAGGGCACGCTCCTTGCTCGCTGCGACACCGATGTGAGCTCCTCCACGGCGCCTCCGAGCCATTCGCCGTTGGCTGTGGTCTTCATCAACCAGCACGTTCCCCTCGTGCTCAGCCTCAACCCTCCCAACTTCTCTCAATGGCGCACCCTCTTTGAGGTGCAGTTTCCGAAGGCTGGCGTCTCCGACCACATGACCGGCCCGCCCCGGCGTGCGGATGCTGCCTGGCTACAGGACGACGCCCACATCCTCTCATGGCTCTACAACCGCGTCAGCCCCGAGATCTTCGGCTTGGTGTATCGCCGCGGTGCTACTGCTGCCAAAGTTTGGGAGGCGATCTGCGCGATCTTCCTCGCGAACCAGGAGCACCAGCTCCTCCTCCTCGCCACCGAGTTCCGCCGCATCGAGCAAGGATCCTCCTCCATCCTCTCCTACTTCGCCCGGCTCAAGGACTGTGCGGATCGTCTGGCGGATCTGGGCGAACACGTCGGCGACCGCGACCAAGTCCTGAACATGATTCGCGGTCTCCATCCCAGGTTTCGCTAGGCCATCCCCGTACTCACCATGCAGTCTCCCTTCCCCTCCTTCCTTTGCTGTCATGCATTCCTTCTCCTCGAGGAAAGCCGCCAGGTTGAGGACACCCCCCACGACGCCGCCCTGCACGCCGCACGCGCACCAGCGCCTCCAGCTCCGGCGGGGGCAACGACAACAACAACAACCGCCCTGGCGGGGGTGGCCGCAGTGGCGGCAGCGGAAGAGGAAAGGGCAAGGCCTCTGGCGGGGGCGGGGCCTCACAGTACGGCGGCGCTGCACCTCCACCTCGCCCTCCTGCTCCGGCGCCCTGGACGGGCATGGTCCACGGCTGGCCCATGCCGTGGCGCCCCCACGCCCCTGGTGCAGGGATCCTTGGGCCGCGGCCCGGCGGTCCATCTCCCTTCGCCGGTGTTGCAGCTCAGTACGGCGTGCTGCCACCACTTGCCTCAACTCCACCAGCACACTGGCAGTACGGGGCTGTTCCCCCGTACCCGACCTACGGCCTCGACCACGCCGCGCCTCCCGCGGCGCGACCACAGGCTTGGGATCAGGCTGCTCTGGTCCAGGCCCTCAACGCCATGAGTGTGCAACAAGGGCAGGCATCATCGAGCTCTGGTGGCGACTGGATCCTCAACTCCGGCGTGACATCCCACATGGCTTCATCCTCTGGTATTCTCACTTCATCCCGACCCTGTATTTCACCTGACATCATAGTTGGCGATGGATCTACGCTTGCTGTCTCGCACATAGGACACCACACCATCCCCACTGCCTCCCACACCATAGCCCTCCGCAACATCCTAGTGTTGCCACACTTAATAAAAAACCTCATCTCCGTTAAGAAACTCGCGCGTGATAACCCAGTTAATGTAGAATTTGATGACTGTGGTTTTTCTTTCAAGGATTGAAGAACGGAGGCAGAGATCCTCCGCTGTGATTCTCCGGACGAGCTCTACCCTCTCCACCCATCGCACCGGTCCCAAGTACCACATGCCTTCGCCACCGTCACACGCGATACTTGCCACCGGCATCTTGGCCATCTTGGTGATGATGCGTTGGACTGCACCCTCCGCCGCGCCTCCATCCACGCCCCTGGCACCCCTGGCAACGTCTGCACCGCCTGCCAATTAGGAAAAAGTCATCGTCTACCGTTTAGTTCTTCAGATCATATCTCGTTTTTTCCCTTCCAGCTTGTACACTGTGATGTATGGACCTCGCCTATACTTAGTTTGTCTGGTTGTCAGTACTACTTAATCATCGTTGATGACTATAGTCATTTCATATGGACGTACCCCCTCAAGCACAAATCTGATGTCCTGCCCATGCTGCGTGCTTTCGTACACCTCGTCTGCACCCACTTCAACCTACCTGTACTGACGGTCCAGACAGACAATGGGCGGGAGTTTGAAAATCATACTGCCCGCCAAATCTTCTCCTCTCTAGGCATCATTTTACGCATGTCCTGTCCCTATACATTGCCGCAAAACGGCCGCGCGGAGCGCGCTCTCCGCACACTCAACGACATCACACGCGCTCTGCTGGTGCATGCCTCCATGCCATACTCATACTGGGCGGAAGCACTTCAGACAGCTACGTTTCTCCTTAACCGTAGGCCATGTCGCCCCCATCACCAACACAACCCGTTCTTCCTTCTCTACGGTGCCCACCCCGACTACTCTCACATGCGAGTCTTCGGGTGTCAGTGCTTCCCCAACATCACCGCAGTCACACCCCACAAATTGGCGCCCCGCTCGGTCCCCTGTATCTTCCTCGTATACTCACAGGATCACAAAGGCTATCGTTGCTTAAACCCTGCGACCGGCCGTGTTATCATCTCACGTCATGTCGTGTTCGATGAATCCACGTTCCCCTTTCAGCACCGCCAAGCCGATCGTGCCCCCTCCCCGGTGCTCGATCTGACTGATCATGTCGTCGCCCCGCCTGTTCCCCGGCCCTCTCGCAACCAAAACCCCACCCTCCCTGCCCCGAGCAAGCCCACAACCACACCCGCACCACAATCACCTTCCCCGGCCACATCTACACCCAGGCACGCCACACCAACGTGTTAGGGAAATTTTTCCTATAGTTTCACCAAGATCCATCTATGAGTTCATCTAAGCAACGAGTGAAAGGAGAGATGCATCTACATACCACTTTGTAGATCGCGAGCGGAAGCGTTCAAAAGAACGGGGTTGAAGTAGTCGTTCTCGTCGTGATCCTATCACCGGAGATCCTAGCGCCGAACGGACGGCACCTCCGCATTCAACACACATACGGTCAGCGTGACATCTCCTCCGTCTTGATACAGCAAGGGGGAAGGAGAGGTTGATGATGATCCAGCAGCACGACGGCGTGGTGGTGGATGCAGCAGAACTCCGGCAGGGCTTCGCCAAGCTGCTGCGGGAGGAGGACGAGGTGTAGCATGGGGAGGGAGGCGCCAAGACACAGGGTGCGGCTGCCCTCCCCCCTGCCCTCCTTTATATAGGCCCCCAGGGGGGGCGCCGGCCAGGGGGGGTGGAGTGCCCCCCAAGGCAAGTTGTGCGCCCCCCCACCTAGGGTTTCCAATCCTAGGCGCAGGGGGGCCCAAGGGGGGGCTCACGAGCCCACTAGGGGCTGGTTCCCCTCCCACTTCAACCCACAAGGCCCTCCGGGATAGGTGGCCCCACCCGGTGGACCCCCGGGACCCTTCCGGTGGTCCCGGTACAATACCGGGTTACCCCTAAACTTTCCTGATGGCCGAAACAGCACTTCCTATATATAATTCTTTACCTCCGTACCATTAGGGAACTCCTCGTGACGTCCGGGATCTCATCCGGGACTCCGAACAACATTCGGTTTGCTGCATACTCATATTCATACAACCCTAGCGTCACCGAACCTTAAGTGTGTAGACCCTACGGGTTCGGGAGACACGCAGACATCACCGAGACGGCTCTCCGGTCAATCGGTACGTTACTTGCCCGAGACTCGATGATGATGCATTACCGAGTGGGCCCAGAGATACCTCTCCGTCATACGGAGTGACAAATCCCAGTCTCGATCCGTGTCAACCCAACAGACACTTTCGAAGATACCTGTAGTGCACCTTTATAGTCACCCAGTTACGTTGTGACGTTTGGTACACCCAAAGCACTCCTACGGTATCCGGTAGTTACACGATCTCATGGTCTAAGGAAAAGATACTTAACATTGGAAAAGCTCTAGCAAAACGAACTACACGATCTTGTGCTATGCTTAGGATTGGGTCTTGTCCATGACATCATTCTCCTAATGATGTGATCCCATTATCAACGGCATCTAATGTCCATAGTCAGGAAACCATGACTATCTGTTGATCAATGAGCTAGTCAACTAGAGGCTCACTAGGGACGTATTGTGGTCTATGTATTCACACGTGTATTACGATTTCCGGATAATACAATTATAGCATGAATAAAGACAATTATCATGAACAAGGAAATATAATAATAATCCTTTTATTATTGCCTCTAGGGCATATTTCCAACAGTCTCCCACTTGCACTAGAGTCATTAATCTAGTTATATTGTGATGAATCGAACACCCATAGAGTTCTGGTGTTGATCATGTTTTGCTCGCGAGAGAGGTTTAGTCAACGGATCTGCGACATTCAGATCCGTATGTACTTTGCAAATATCTATGTCTCCATCTTGAACATTTTCACGGATGGAGTTGAAGCGACGCTTGATGTGCCTGGTCTTCTTGTGAAACCTGGGCTCCTTCGCAAGGGCAATAGCTCCAGTGTTGTCACAGAAGAGTTTGATCGGCCCCGACGCATTGGCTATGACTCCTAGGTCGGTGATGAACTCCTTCACCCAAATTGCTTCATGCGCTGCCTCCGAGGCTGCCATGTACTCCACTTCACATGTAGATCCCGCCACGACGCTCTGCTTGCAGCTGCACCAGCTTACTGCTCCACCATTCAACATATACACGTATCCGGTTTGTGACTTAGAGTCATCCAGATCTGTGTCGAAGCTAGCGTCGACGTAACCATTTACGACGAGCTCTTCGTCACCTCCATAAACGAGAAACATGTCCTTTGTCCTTTTCAGGTACTTCAGGATATTCTTGACCGCTGTCCAGTGTTCCTTGCTGGGATTACTTTGGTACCTACCTACCAAACTTACGACAAGGTTTACATCAGGTCTTGTACACAGCATGGCATACATAATAGATCCTATGGCTGAAGCATAGGGGATGACACTCATATCTTCTTTATCTTTTGCCGTGGTCGGGCATTGAGCTGAGCTCAATCTCACACCTTGCAATACAGGCAAGAACCCTTTCTTGGACTGATCCATTTTGAACTTCTTCAAAATCTTATCAAGGTATGTGCTTTGTGAAAGACCTATGAGGCGTCTCGACCTATCCCTATAGATCTTGATGCCTAATATGTAAGCAGCTTCTCCAAGGTCCTTCATTGAAAAACACTTATTCAAGTAGGCCTTAATGCTGTCCAAAAGTTCTATATCATTTCCCATCAAAAGTATGTCATCTACATATAATATGAGAAATGCTACAGAGCTCCCACTCACTTTCTTGTAAACGCAGACTTCTCCATAAGTCTGCATAAACCCAAACGCTTTGATCATCTCATCAAAGCGAATGTTCCAACTCCGAGATGCTTGCACCAGCCCATAAATGGATCGCTGGAGCTCGCATACTTTGTTAGCATTCTTAGGATCGACAAAACCCTCCGGCTGCATCATATACAGTTCTTCCTTAAGATGCCCGTTAAGGAATGCCGTTTTGACGTCCATCTGCCATATCTCATAATCATAGTATGCGGCAATTGCTAACATGATTCGGAAGGACTTCAGCTTTTCTACGGGAGAGAATGTCTCATCATAGTCAACCCCTTGAACTTGTCGATAACCCTTAGCGACAAGTCGAGCTTTATAGATGGTAATATTACCATCCGCGTCCGTCTTCTTCTTAAAGATCCATTTTTTTCTATCGCTCGCCGATCATCGGGCAAGTCTGTCAAAGTCCATACTTTGTTTTCATGCATGGATTCTATCTTGGATTGCATGGCTTCAAGCCATTTGTTGGAATCTGGGCCCGCCATCGCTTCTTCAGAGTTCGAAGGTTCACCGTTGTCTAACAACATGATTTCCAGGACAGAGTTGCCATACCACTCTGGTGTGGAACGTGTCCTTGTGGACCTACGAAGTTCAGTAGCAACTTGATACGAAGTACCTTGATCATCATCATTAATTTCCTCTCCAGTCGGTGTAGGCACCACAGGAACATTTTCCTGAGCTGTACTACTTTCCGGTTCAAGAGGTAGTACTTCATCGAGTTCTACTTTCCTCCCACTTACTTCTTTCGAGAGAAACTCTTTTTCCAGAAAGGATCCGTTCTTGGCAACAAAGGTCGTGCCCTCGGATCTTAAGTAGAAGGTATACCCAATGGTTTCCTTAGGGTATCCTATGAAGACGCATTTTTCCGACTTGGGTTCGAGCTTTTCAGGTTGAAGTTTCTTGACATAAGCATCGCATCCCCAAACTTTTAGAAACGACAGCTTAGGTTTCTTCCCAAACCATAATTCATACGGTGTCGTCTCAATGGATTTAGACGGTGCCCTATTTAAAGTGAATGTAGCTGTCTCTAGAGCGTATCCCCAAAATGATAGAGGTAAATCGGTAAGAGACATCATAGATCGCACCATATCCAATAGAGTGCGATTACGACATTCAGACACACCGTTACGCTGAGGTGTTCCCTGCGGCGTGAGTTGTGAAACGATTCCACATTTCCTTAAGTGTGTACCAAATTCGTGACTTAAGTATTCTCCTCCACGATCTGATCGTAGGAACTTTATCTTTCGGTCACATTGATTCTCTACCTCATTATGAAATTCCTTGAACTTTTCAAAGGTCTCAGACTTGTGTTTCATTAAGTAGACATACCCATATCTACTCAAGTCATCAGTGAGAGTGAGAACATAATGATATACTCCGCGAGCCTCAACGCTCGTTGGACCGCACACATCGGTATGTATGATTTCCAATAAGTTGGTTGCTCGCTCCATTGTTCCGGAGAACGGAGTCTTGGTCATTTTGCCCATGAGGCATGGTTCGCATGTGTTAAATGGTTCATAATCGAGAGACTCTAAGAGCCCATCAGCATGGAGCTTCTTCATGCGCTTGACACCAATGTGACCAAGGCGGCAGTGCCACAAGTATGTGGGACTATCGTTATCAACTTTACATCTTTTGGTATTCACACTATGAATATGTGTAACATTACGTTCGAGATTCATTAAGAATAAACCATTGACCATCGGGGCATGACCATAAAACATATCTCTCATATAAATAGAACAACCATTATTCTCGGATTTAAATGAGTAGCCATCTCGTATTAAACGAGATCCAGATACAATGTTCATGCTCAAACTTAGCACTAAATAACAATTATTGAGGTTCATAACTAATCCCGTGGGTAAATGTAGAGGTAGCGTGCCGACGGCGATCAAATCGACCTTGGAACCATTCCCGACGCGCATCATCAGCTCGTCCTTCGCCAGTCTCCGCTTATTCCGCAGCTCCTGCTGTGAGTTACAAATATGAGCAACGGCACCGGTATCAAATACCCAAGAGTTACTACGAGTACTTGTAAGGTACACATCAATTACATGTATATCAAATATACCTTTAGTGTTGCTTCTTGTCCGCTAAGTATTTGGGGCAGTTCCGCTTCCAGTGACCCTTCCCCTTGCAATAAAAGCACTCAGTCTCAGGCTTGGGTCCATTCTTTGACTTCTTCCCGGCAACTGGTTTACCGGGCGTGGCAACATCCTTGCCGTCCTTCTTGAAGTTCTTCTTACCCTTGCCCTTCTTGAACTTAGTGGTCTTATTAACCATCAACACTTGATGTTCTTTCTTGATTTCAATCTCTGCTGACTTCAGCATTGAAAATACTTCAGGAATGGTCTTCACAATTCCCTGCATATTGTAGTTCAACACAAAGCTCTTGTAGCTCGGTGGGAGCGACTGAAGGTTTCTGTCAATGACCGCCTCGTCCGGGAGGTTGATCTCCAGCTGGGACAGGCGGTTGTGCAACCCAGACATTTTGAGTATGTGCTCACTGACAGAACTGTTTTCCTCCATCTTACAACTATAGAACTTGTCGGAGACTTCATATCTCTCGACCCGGGCATGAGCTTGAAAAACCATTTTCAGCTTCTCGAACATCTCATATGCTCCGTGTTTCTCAAAACGCTTTTGGAGCCCCGGTTCTAAGCTGTAAATCATGCCACACTGAACGAGGGAGTAATCATCAGCACATGACTGCCAAACGTTCATAACGTCTTGGTTCTCTGGGATGGGTGCTTCACCTAGCGGTTCATCTAGGACATATGCTTTCTTGGCTGCTATGAGGATGATCCTCACGTTCTGGACCCAGTCTGAATAGTTGTTGCCATCATCTTTCAGCTTGGTTTTCTCTAGGAATGCGTTGAAGTTCATGTTGACATGAGCGTTGGCCATTTGATCTACAAGACATATTTTGCAAAGATTTTAGACTAAGTTCATGATAATTAAGTTCATCTAATCAAATTATTTAATGAACTCCCACTCAGATTGGCATCCCTCTAGTCATCTAAGTGTTACACGATCCGAGTCGACTAGGTCGTGTCCGATCATCACGTGAGACGGACTAGTCATCATCGGTGAACATCTCCATGTTGATCATATCTTCCATACGACTCATGTTCGACCTTTCGGTCTCTATGTTCCGAGGCCATGTCTGTACATGCATGCTAGGCTTGTCAAGTTAACCCTAAGTGTTTCTGCATGTGTAAAACTGTCTTACACCCATTTTATGTGAACGTAAGGATCTATCACACCCGATCATCACGTGGTGCTTCGAAACGACGGACTTTAGCAACGACGCACAGTTAGGGGAGAACACTTTCTTGAAATTGTTATAAGGGATCACCTTATTTACTACCGTCGTTCTAAGTAAACAAGATGCATAAAACATAATAAACATCACATGCAATTATATAAAGTAGTGACATGATATGGCCAATATCATATAGCTCCTTCGAGCTCCATCTTCGGGGCTCCATGATCATCTTCGTCACCGGCATGACACCATGATCTCCATCATCATGATCTCCATCATCGTGCCTTCATGAAGTTGTCACACCAACGACTACTTCTACTTCTATGGCTAACGCGTTTAGCAATAAAGTAAAGTAATTTACATGGCGTTCTTCAATGACACGCAGGTCATACAAAAATAAAGACAACTCCTATGGCTCCTGCCGGTTGTCATACTCATCGACATGCAAGTCGTGATTCCTATTACAAGAACATGATCTCATACATCACAATATATCATTCATCATTCATCACAACTTCTGGCCATATCACACCACATGACAATTGCTGCAAAAACAAGTTAGACGTCCTCTAATTGTTGTTGCATCTTTTACGTGGCTGCAATTGGGTTCTAGCAAGAACGTTTTCTTACCTACGAATAACCACAACGTGATATTGTCAACTTCTATTTACCCTTCATAAGGACCCTTTTCGTCGAATCCGCTCCAACTAAAGTGGGAGAGACAGACACCCGCTAGCCACCTTATGCAACTAGTGCATGTCAGTCGGTGGAACCTGTCTCACGTAAGTGTACGTGTAAGGTCGGTCCGGGCCGCTTCATCCCACAATACCGCTGAAGAAAAATAAGACTAGTAGCGGCAAGCAAGTTGACAAGATCTACGCCCACAACAGTTTTGTGTTCTACTCGTGCAATAAAGAACTACGCATAGACCTAGCTCATGATGCCACTATCGGGGGACGATGCAGAAAATAAAATTTTTCCTACGGTTTCACCAAGATCCATCTATGAGTTCATCTAAGCAACGAGTGAAAGGAGAGATGCATCTACATACCACTTTGTAGATCACGAGCGGAAGCGTTCAAAAGAACGGGGTTGAAGTAGTCGTTCTCGTCGTGATCCTATCACTGGAGATCCTAGCGCCGAACGGACGGCACCTCCGCGTTCAACACATGTAAGGTCAGCGTGATGTCTCCTCCGTCTTGATCCAGCAAGGGGGAAGGAGAGGTTGATGATGATCCAGCAGCACGACGGCGTGGTGGTGGATGCAGCAGAACTCCGGCAGGGCTTCGCCAAGCTGCTGCGGGAGGAGGACGAGGTTTAGCAGGGGGAGGGAGGCGCCAAGACACAGGGTGCGGCTGCCCTCCCCCCTGCCCTCCTTTATATAGGCCCCCAGGGGGGGCGCCGGCCCTGGGAGATGCAATCTCCCAAGGGGGCGGCGGCCAGGGGGGTGGAGTGCCCCCCAAGGCAAGTGGTGCGCCCCCCCCCCCCACCTAGGGTTTCCAACCCTAGGCGCAGGGGGGCCAAGGGGGGCGCACCAGCCCACTAGGGGCTGTTTCCCCTCCCACTTCAGCCCACGGGGCCCTCCGGGATAGGTGGCCCCACCTGGCGGACCCCCGGGACCCTTCCGGTGGTCCCGGTACAATACCGGGTGACCCCGAAACTTTCCCGATGGCCGAAACAGCACTTCCTATATATAATTCTTTACCTAAGGACCATTCCGGAACTCCTCGTGATGTCCAGGATCTCATCCGGGACTCCGAACAACATTCAGTTTGCTGCATACTCATATTCATACAACCCTAGCGTCACCGAACCTTAAGTGTGTAGACCCTACGGGTTCGGGAGACATGCAGACATGACCGAGACGGCTCTCCGGTCAATAACCAACAGTGGGATCTGGATACCCATGTTGGCTTCCACATGCTCCTCGATGATCTCATCGGATGAACCACGATGTCGAGGATTCAATCAACCCTGTATACAATTCCCTTCGTCAATCGGTACGTTACTTGCCCGAGACTCGATCGTCGGTATCCCAATACCTTGTTCAGTCTCGTCACCGGCAAGTCACTTTACTTGTTCCGTAATGCATGATCCCGTGACCAAACACTTGGTCACTTTGAGCTCATTATGATGATGCATTACAGAGTGGGCCCAGAGATACCTCTCCGTCATACGGAGTGACAAATCCCAGTCTCGATCCGTGTCAACCCAACAGACACTTTCAGAGATACATGTAGTGCACCTTTATAGTCACCCAGTTACGTTGTGACGTTTGGTACACCCAAAGCACTCCTACGGTATCCGGGAGTTACACGATCTCATGGTCTAAGGAAGAGATACTTGACATTGGAAAAGCTCTTGCAAAACGAACTACACGATCTTGTGCTATGCTTAGAATTGGGTCTTGTCCATCACATCATTCTCCTAATGGTGTGATCCCGTTATCAACGGCATCTAATGTCCATAGTCAGGAAACCATGACTATCTGTTGATCAACGAGCTAGTCAACTAGAGGCTCACTAGGGACGTATTGTGGTCTATGTATTCACACGTGTATTACGATTTCCGGATAATACAATTATAGCATATGAATAAAGACAATTATCATGAACAAGGAAATATAATAATAATCCTTTTATTATTGCCTCTAGGGCATATTTCCAACACAACGCCCCCGTCCACTTCCCAAAACCCTACCTCGCCACCATCCACTACCCCGCGCCATTTCTCGCCGGATCACCAACCTGAAACACCTCCCGCTCCGCTTGCTCCGTCACACAACATGGTCACGCGAGCCCGAGCCGGAATTTTTTTCCCTAACCCTAAGTACCACCAAAACCTCTACACCAATGTCGGCCCCTCCATCTCCCCCGTACCCAAGTCCGTGCGGGCTGCTCCGCATGATCCAAACTGGCTAACTGCGATGCAGGATGAATACTCGGCGTTGATGCAGAACCAGACATGGAGCCTCGTCCCTCGCCCACCTGGAGCCAACATTGTGACCGGCAAATGGTTGTTTCGGCACAAGTTCAAAGCTGACGGTGGGCTCGAGCGTTACAAGGGGAGATGGGTGGTCTGGGGCTTCTCTCAACGCCCTGGTGTGGACTTCGACGAGGCTTTCTCGCCGGTCGTCAAGGCGGCCACGATCCGCGCCGTGCTCACCGCGGCGGCCTCCCGCGCATGGCCTGTCCACCAGATGGACGTGAACAATGCGTTCCTCCACGGTCACCTCACCGAGCGCGTGTACTGCCAGCAGTCGGCTGGCTTCGTCGACGCGGCCCGCCCCGATCACGTCTGCCTCCTTGACAGATCGCTCTACGGCCTCAAGCAGGCACCGCGCGCCTGGTTTGCCATGTTTGCAGCGTTCGCCCGCACGCTCGGCTTCCACGACTCCCATTCGGATCCGTCCCTGTTCGTGTTGCACCACGACGGCGGGACGGCCTACCTGCTACTCTACATCAATGATATCATCTTGGTCGCGTCGTCCACGGCTCTACTTCATCGTCTCCAACAGCAGCTCGCGACAGAGTTCTCCATGAAGGACCTGGGCGCTCTTCACTTCTTCCTGGGTATCGCTGTCACCAGGAATGCCAACGGCTTCTTCCTGTCACAGCGTGGCTACGCTGAGGTGCTCCTGGAGCGCGTGAACATGGTCGACTACAAGGCCGTGTCCACTCCCATCGACACGCACTCGAAGCTGTCCGACACAGACGGCCCGCCGGTCTCAGACACCTCGGAGTATCGCAGCCTGGTCGGCGCACTCCAGTACCTGACGCTGACGTGCCCCGATATTGCCTACGCCGTGCACCAGTGCTGCCTTGTCATGCATGATCCATGCGCCGCCCACCTCGCTCTGGTCAAGCGCATCCTGCGCTACCTCCGTCGCACGACGGACCTCGGGCTGCATCTCCAACACTCCTCCAACCTCGACCTCGTGGCGTACTCTGACGCTGACTGGGCCGGCTGCCCAGACACGCGCTGCTCGACCTCCGGCTATGCGGTGTACCTCGGTGACGCCCTCGTGTCCTGGTCTAGCAAGCGCCAGGCCACGGTCTCGCGCTCGAGCGCCGAGGCTGAATACCATGCTGTCGCCAACGCGGTCGCTGAGTGCTGCTGGCTCAGGCAACTCCTCGGCGAGCTTCGTGTCCCACTGCCCAAAGCCACGGTGGTGTTCTGCGACAACATCTCGTCCGTCTACATGGCGGCCAATCCAGTTCACCACAAACGCACGAAGCATATCGAGCTAGAAATCCACTTCGTCCGCGAGAAGGTAGCCCTTGGCGAATTCCGCGTTCTCCATGTCCCGACTACGCAGCAATTCGCCGACGCCCTGACCAAAGGGCTCCCCTCGCCAGCGTTCCACGACTTCCGGTCCAGCTTATGCATCTGGCCACCGGACGCTACAGCTGCGGCGGGGTGTTAGCAGCTGCATGGCGATCGCATGCACGCACGTGCTCGCCCACGTACTCGCTCACGATCTCCACTACAGCGCACGTCGCTCCACTCTCCTCTCTCTCCCTCTGAGCGCCATTGCGCCATGTACTTGTACTATATATTGTTGTATACAGAATGAGAGCACCCAAGGTGCATTCTCCCTTTCGCATACTACTCTACACTCCCTATTCGGGTAGGGTTCCCATCCGTGGCCTCGCCCCTACGCCATTCCTATTGCCTAGCTGTGGCAGCCCCCGCCAAACACCACCACCAGCAGCTCCCGGCACGGGGCGCAGACGTCCATCCCCAACCTTCGATCCTTCCTAGATCGATGTCGGAGACCCCGATCTGAAGGGATCCACAACCACGACAAGGAAAGGGGCACCCAAGTCGTCCACCAGCGCCTGCTCTCTCCCCCGACGTGACGCACGGGATCTGCCGAGCACCACCGAGACTGGCCAGATCGGGATCGCAGCTCTCCTTTCAGTCATCCCCTGATTGAACCACGGCTGCCTACATGACAAGCACCAACTTTGTGACTTCCTGTTGACAGAGGCCAGGCCATGGCTGCGGGGATCCAAGTCAGTGTGCGGTGCGAGCCCTTAAGCAGCGCGCGTGTGAGCACTGCATCAGGCCATGCCACCTCCCTCAAACCTAACCCCATCAGTCCGACCACGACATCCGCCGGCAGCCCCATCACATCTCCGTTTTTCTCCGCGGGATAGCGAAAACCTTAATCTTCTGCAGGAGGTCTCCTAGCGCAGTCCACTTTCTTCCGTGGCAAGCGGACATGATTTAATTGTTGTTGCCCCGTTGAATTCTGCAGAGGAAGCACAAAGAGGCTTTTAGAACAGTCCAGGAGTTCATGGCAACCGGCTGCTGTTGCATGCAAGAAATACTACCCTGTTTGCAGAACCAATGGATGTCGAGTAGTGCAACTGAATTAGTGCAGATATTCAGAATTTTACAAAGGAAATTTGTATGTACTACCACCTTCAGTAATACATAATGATACTGAATTGCTGATTGAACCAACCACAACTATATTATGATAATGATACTGAATTGTTGTAATTTGGTTGTATGCTCAAAATTGTAAGCATTCTGCTTTATTTAGGGCTTGTACGGATGTACAAGCAACGCTATTCGAGATCTGTCACAGCAGAATTATAGCCTTTTCATGCCCCTGCAAACAGTCCTTTGCATTCTGTTTTTCTGTCCTCTGTCTATTATCTCTCTTTGCTCCGACATGTGTTTTTTGCTTAGGTCTGTACAAATTTTACAAGGAAATTTAGCCCTGGGGTCTTTGATATATGTACATCAAAGGAAGGTAAATGTTTTAGCTGCTGCTGGCATCGAAGGAGCAGCTGCAGGCATAAACCATCTAGAGTCGGGTTTGTCGATTAAAAACACACATGTAATTCTCATATGACTTTCATCTATTCTCTAATTTACTTGTAGTATGAAATTTGTCACCAATTTTTCTTTAGGAGAAAATGCTTGCTTGAGAATTTAGGAGATGAGGGCTGGAATTATTATGATATTGAGAAAGGATATGTTGCCTTAGTTAAGAGCTTTCAGTTCATGATGTGATCAACCTCTTTTGTTGTCACTCTTTTAGACTTACATCGGGCATTGAGATAGAATAAAGGTGTTTTCGTCAGTTTTTTAAGAAAATTTATAATTTGTATTGTTCTTATGCAGAAATCACAGTGTTTTATATCGATTGCAAGTTTTTGTCAAGCTGCTAAATTTTACTTGTATAAATTTTCTCTCAAGATAAGCTTTTGCAATGTACTAATTTTTTTCTTGCTACTCATTGTGATTTTGAAGAAGGGACTCAATGGACCGAAGGGAAGAAAGAGAAAGGAGCCAGAAGGGAGAAGTTGAGAACACGACATAATCTTTATATTAACTTATATTTGAAAATCAGTTCACCTTTTACCCGCAAAAAAATCAGTTTACCTTTGATGATTGCCATGTATAAAACAAGTATATTTTGTAATTGACGTGGCACACCTTAGTCGAGTGGACCCACCAACGTTGAATTCGATAGGTCATTTAGTATGAGTAGGAAACACTTTGCTGCAAGATTCTTCACCATTGAGCACAATTCATTACATTCGATGGCCTGCAGACTTTATATATGCTGGCTAATCATGCATGCACCTCTCCAACTAAAGAATTACAAGATGGTGTGCTTGTTCTATGTCCTGCAGTATTTTGTGTGCAAGATTCATGGTGTAGTAAAGATGTCTGAAGTTTAGTAGCAGTTCCCAGTAGACCATTTTCTACAACAATATTTCTTTTGTAATCCATATAAGTAATGTTAAAAAAAGTAGGTGTATGAGCAGTTGTAACTTGCATTCTATAGTTCAACACCTTAGGGTCGCCACAGTATTCCATTCAAGTTTTTTTCAGAGTGATTTTCTTGCAGATCATAAATTTACATATGTTTACATCATTGCTCATGTGTAGGTTGTATTTTGTGTTCTTTTATGGGGGTGCCTGATGCGCTTTTAACAGTGGCATATTTGTGTTGTGGAGACAGGTAGCGGATGGAGGAAGAAGATGGACTTTTGAGGGGAAAAAAGTCTACAATGTTTTCCTAAAAAATCGAAGCATGATTTATGCGTGCGGATTCTGAAGGGACACACTTGCACAATTAGTATGTAACAACCAGAATATTTTTTACACCTGTAGCAACGCACGGACAATCACCTAGTCAACAGAAAAATCTATTGTCAAATAGTATTGACGAATCTGGGCCTTTGGATCTGGTGGATGAACGGCCCACGTCTACCCGTCCCTACCGTAAAACACCTCGAAAATTAACGTAGGATTTTTTGTGAGAGAGCTTTACTAGTTGAACGCTTGTCAAAATTGAAACACTATTAGTACAGTCATTACACATAAAGATGGAAGACACAGGAAGTGTTGAGTATATGGTTATTACGAAGTATAGGATAGACTAGGATTTGATCCTGCCTTGTCTTGTATTTCAAGTTGGTTACTGTACTCCTATATATATATGCCCATGAGGCTCAAGCAATACAACGACTATTCCACCAAATCACTCTCTCCCTTCTAACATGGTATCAGCCTTATCTCGATCCTAAACCCTAGCCATCGCCGCTTCCGCACCCGCGCGCCTCCCTGGGGCGGTCAGCCTCCATGACCGCTGCCGGGGGCCACGCTGCCCGTACCTGGGGTTCGTCCTTCGGCCGTGTTGGCCGACTAACCTAGAGAGTCATTTTCCCGAGCCCTTGCTCCGGATTTTTTCGCTCTCTCGTCGGTCATTTTGATCGGCGTTTTTGTTTTTGGTTTTCCGATCTATACTTGATCGGTTTGCGTCGCCCGCCGCCGCCGTCGACACCCCGCGCCTACTCCGACACTGGGGCGACCGGCCGGCTACTTCACCGACCTGGCGGCCTCGCCCGATAAGCAGCCCTCAAGGCCGTCGTCCGCGCGTCGGCCGTCACCCCCCTGCTCCGATTGGGACACCTGCATCGCCTACACCCAGCGGCCTCGCGCCATGCGGCGGCCAATCATAGCCTCCGCTCGCACGTCGGCCCGCCAATCGATCCACGCCACCCGCCTCCATCGTGTCTGGATGGGGCGGTCTACCTCGCCGGCCTCGTCCTCGGCTGCGTCAGGCTCGTCGGCTGCCTCAACTCGGGCGCCGCTGCTCTGTTGGTCGCTCGGGCCTCGCTGCTTGGGCGCCGGCGCTGCTTTGGCAACCCGGGTGCCTGTGCTGACAAGCTCGTCCGCATGACGTCCCACGTTGTCCGTCGCCGCCGGCCTCATCTCGGATTCCGCCGCCACCCCACCTCCACCGAACGGCGACCCCGACCTCGCGTGCGATCGGCTTGATCATCCGCTCGCCGCCGCGATCCGCCACATCTACGCCGCACCACCGACCTGGCCCGTCGGTTACGCGCGCCTCCGCAGGTCCCGTGAAGATCGTCCCCGAGTTCAGCGCGCCCCTCCACCGATCGAGCAACGAACTGTTGGAAATATGCCCTAGAGGCAATAATAAAAGCATTATTATTATATTTCTTTGTTCATGATAATTGTCTTTATTCATGCTATAATTGTGTTATCCGGAAATCGTAATACATGTGTGAATAACAGACACCAACATGTCCCTAGTAAGCCTCTAGTTGACTAGCTCGTTGATCAATAGATAGTCATGGTTTCCTGGCTATGGACATTGGATGTCATTGATAACGGGATCACATCATTAGGATAATGATGTGATGGACAAGACCCAATCCTAAACATAGCACAAGATCGTATAGTTCGTTTGCTAGAGTTTTTGCAATGTCAAAGTATCTCTTCCTTCGACCATGAGATCGTATAACTCCTGGATGCCGTAGGAGTGCTTTGGGTGTATCAAACGTCACAACGTAACTGGGTGACTATAAAGGTGCACTACAGGTATCTCCGAAAGTATCTATTGTTTTATATGGATCGAGACTGGGATTTGTCACTCCGTATGACGGAGAGATATCACTGGGCCCACTCAGTAATGCATCATCATAATGAGCTCAAAGTGACCAAGTGTTTGGTCACGGGATCATGCATTACGGTACGAGTAAAGTGACTTGCCGGTAACAAGATTGAACGAGGTATTGGGATACCGACGATCGAATCTCGGGCAAGTAACATATCGATTGACAAAGGGAATTGCATACGGGGTTGATTAAATCCTCGACATCGTGGTTCATCCGATGAGATCATCGTGGAGCATGTGGGAGCCAACATGGGTATCCAGATCCCGCTGTTGGTTATTGACCGGAGAGCGATCTCGGTCATGTCTACATGTCTCCCGAACCCGTAGGGTCTACACACTTAAGGTTCAGTTACGCTAGGGTTGTAGGGATATGTATATGCAGTAACCCGAATGTTGTTCGGAGTCCCGGATGAGATCCCGGACGTCACGAGGAGTTCCGGAATGGTCCGGAGGTAAAGATTTATATATGGGAAGTCCTGTTTCGGGCATCGGGACAAGTTTCGGGGTTATCGGTATTGTACCGGGACCACCGGAGGGGTCCCGGGGGCCCACCGGGTGGGGCCACCCATCCCCGGGGGCCACATGGGCTGTAGGGGGTGCGCCTTGGCCTGCTTGGGCCAAGGGCACCAGCCCCACATAGGCCCATGCGCCTAGGGTTTAAGGGGGAAAGAGTCCTAGGAGGGTAAGGCACCTCCTAGGTGCCTTGGGGGGGAGGGAAACCCCCCTTGGCCGCCGCACCCCCTAGGAGATTGGATCTCCTAGGGCCGGCCACCCCCCCTTGGCACCCCTATATATAGTGGGGGAGAGGAGGGACTTCATACCTTGAGTCCTTGGCCTTTGGTTGCCTCCTTCTCCCTCCCCAACACCTCCTCCACCTCCTTATTGCTTAGCGAAGCTCTGCCGGAGTACTGCAGCTCCATCAACACCACGCCGTCGTGCTGCTGCTGGTGCCATCTCCCTCAACCTCTCCTCCCTCCCTTGCTGGATCAAGAAGGAGGAGACGTGGCTGTTTCCGTACGTGTGTTGAACGCGGAGGTGCCGTCCGTTCGGTGCTAGGATCTCCGGTGATTCGAATCACGTCGTGTTCGACTACATCATCCCCGTTCTTTGAACGCTTCCGCTCGCGATCTACAAGGTATGTAGATGCATCTATTCACTCGTTGCTAGATGAACTCCTAGATGATCTTGGTGAAACGAGTAGGAAATTTTTTATTTTCTGCAACGTTCCCCAACAGTGGCATCATGAGCTAGGTCTATGCGTAGTTCTTCTTGCACGAGTAGAACACAATTGGTTGTGGGCGTAGATTTGTCAACTTTCTTGCCGCTACTAGTCTTATCTTGCTTCAGCGGTATTGTGGGATGAAGCGGCCCGGACCAACCTTACACGTACGCTTACGTGAGACCGGTTCCACCGACTAACATGCACAAGTTGCATAAGGTGGCTGGCGGGTGTCTGTCTCTCCTACTTTAGTTGAAGCGGATTCGATGAAAAGGGTCCTTATGAAGGGTAAATAGAAGTTGACAAATCACGTTGTGGTTTCACGTAGGTAAGAAAACGTTCTTGCTAGAACCCTACTTCAGCCACGTAAAACTTGCAAACAACAATTAGAGGACGTCTAACTTGTTTTTGCAGCAAGTGCTTTGTGATATGATATGGCCAAAGTTGTGATGAATGATGAATGATCTATATGTCATGTATGAGATGTTCATGCTATTGTAATAGGAATCACGACTTGCATGTCGATGAGTATGACAACCGGCAGGAGCCATAGGAGTTGTCTTTATTTTTTGTATGACCTGCGTGTCATTAAAGAACGCCATGTAAACTACTTTACTTTATTACTAAACGCGTTAGTCATAGAAGTAGAAGTAGTCGTTGGCGTGACAACTTCATGAAGACACGATGATGGAGATCATGATGATGGAGATCATGGTGTCATGCCGGTGACAAGATGATCATGGAGCCCCGAAGATGAAGATCAAAGGAGCTATATGATATTGGCCATATCATGTCACTACTTTATATAATTGCATGTGATGTTTATTATGTTTTATGCATCTTGTTTACTTAGAACGACGGTAGTAAATAAGATGATCCCTTACAAAATTTCAAGAAGTGTTCTCCCCTAACTGTGCACCGTTGCTACAGTTCGTCGTTTCGAAGCACCACGTGATGATCGGGTGTGATAGATTCTTACGTTCACATACAACGGGTGTAAGACAGTTTTACACAGCGAAAACACTTAGGGTTAACTTGACGAGCCTAGCATGTACAGACATGGCCTCGGAACACGGAGACCGAAAGGTCGAACACGAGTCGTATGGAAGATACGATCTACATGAGAATGTTCACCGACGATGACTAGTCCGTCTCACGTGATGATCGGACACGGCCTAGTCGACTCGGATCGTGTAACACTTAGATGACCAAAGGGATGTCAAATCTGAGTGGGAGTTCATTATAATTTGATTAGATGAACTTAATTATCATGAACTTAGTCTAAAATTTTACAATATGTCTTGTAGATCAAATGGCCAACGTAGTCCTCAACTTCAACGCGTTCCTAGAGAAAACCAAGCTGAAAGACGATGGCAGCAACTATACGGACTGGGTCCGGAACCTGAGGATCATCCTCATAGCTGCCAAGAAAGATTATGTCCTACAAGCACCGCTAGGTGATGCACCTGTTCTCCCTGCAGAACAAGACGTTATGAACGCTTGGCAGGCACGTTCTGATGACTACTCCCTCGTTCAGTGCGGCATGCTTTACAGCTTAGAGCCGGGGCTCCAAAAGCGTTTTGAGAGACATGGAGCATATGAGATGTTCGAAGAGCTGAAAATGGTTTTCCAAGCTCATGCCCGGGTCGAGAGATATGAAGTCTCTGACAAATTCTTCAGCTGTAAGATGGAGGAAAATAGTTCTGTCAGTGAGCACATACTCACTATGTCTGGGTTACATAACCGCTTGACTCAGCTGGGAGTTAATCTCCCGGATGATGCGGTCATTGACAGAATCCTCCAGTCGCTTCCACCGAGCTACAAGAGCTTTGTGATGAACTTCAATATGCAGGGGATGGAAAAGACCATTCCTGAAGTATTTGCTATGCTGAAATCAGCAGAGGTAGAAGTCAGAAAGGAACATCAAGTGTTGATGGTCAATAAAACCACTAAGTTCAAGAAGGGCAAGGGTAAAAAGAACTTCAAGAAGGACGGCAAGGTAGTTGCCGCGCCCAGCAAGCAAGCTGCCGGGAAGAAGCCAAAGAATGGACCCAAGCCCGAGACTGAGTGTTTTTATTGCAAGGAAAGTGGTCACTGGAAGCGGAACTGCCCCAAATACTTAGCGGACAAGAAGGCCGGCAAAACCAAAGGTATATTTGATATACATGTAATTGATGTGTACCTTACCAGTAATCGTAGTAACTCCTGGGTATTTGATACCGGTGCCGTTGCTCATATTTGTAACACACAACAGGAGCTGCGGAATAAACGGAGACTGGCGAAGGACGAGGTGACGATGCGCGTCGGGAATGGTTCCAAGGTCGATGTGATCGCCGTCGGCACGCTACCTCTACATTTACCTACGGGATTAGTTTTGAACCTCAATAATTGTTATTTTGTGCCAAGTTTGAGCATGAACATTGTATCAGGATCTCGTTTAATTCGAGATGGCTACTCATTTAAATCCGAGAATAATGGTTGTTCTATTTATATGAGAGATATGTTTTATGGTCATGCTCCGATGGTGAATGGTTTATTCTTTATGAATCTCGAGCGTAATGCTACACATATTCATAGTGTAAGTACCAAAAGATGTAAGATTGATAGTGATAGTCCCACATACTTGTGGCACTGCCGCCTCGGTCACATAGGTGTCAAACGCATGAAGAAGCTCCATGCTGATGGACTTTTAGAGTCTCTTGATTACGAATCATTTGACACGTGCGAACCATGCCTCATGGGTAAAATGACCAAGACTCCATTCTCAGGAACAATGGAGAGAGCAACCAACTTATTGGAAATCATACATACTGATGTGTGCGGTCCAATGAGTGTTGAGGCTCGCGGTGGCTATCGTTATGTTCTCACCCTCACTGATGACTTGAGTAGATATGGGTATGTCTACTTAATGAAACACAAGTCTGAGACCTTTGAAAAGTTCAAGGAATTTCAGAGTGAAGTTGAGAATCAACGTGACAGGAAAATCAAGTTTCTACGATCAGATCGTGGAGGAGAATACTTGAGTCACGAGTTTGGTACACACTTAAGAAAATGTGGAATAGTTTCACAACTCACGCCGCCTGGAACACCTCAGCGTAATGGTGTGTCCGAACGTCGTAATCGCACTCTATTAGATATGGTGCGATCTATGATGTCTCTTGCCGATTTACCACTATCTTTTTGGGGCTATGCTTTAGAGACTGCCGCATTCACTTTAAATAGGGCCCCGTCGAAATCCGTTGAGACGACACCGTATGAATTATGGTTTGGGAAGAAACCTAAGCTGTCATTTCTAAAAGTTTGGGGATGCGATGCTTATGTCAGGAAACTTCAACCTGAAAAGCTCGAACCCAAATCGGAAAAATGCGTCTTCATAGGATACCCTAAAGAAACTGTTGGGTATATCTTCTACCTCAGATCCGAAGGCAAGATCTTTGTTGCCAAGAATGGGTCCTTTCTGGAGAAAGAGTTTCTCTCGAAAGAAGTAAGTGGGAGGAAAGTAGAGCTTGATGAAGTATTACCTCTTGAACCGGAAAATGGCGCAACTCAAGAAAATGTTCCTGAGGTGCCTGCACCGACTAGAGAGGAAGTTAATGATAATGATCAAGATACTTCTGATCAAGCTCCTACTGAAATTCGAAGGTCCACGAGGACACGTTCCGCACCAGAGTGGTACGGCAACCCTGTCTTGGAAATCATGTTGTTAGACAACGGTGAACCTTCGAACTATGAAGAAGCGATGGCGGGTCCGGATTCCGACAAATGGCTAGAAGCCATGAAATCCGAGATAGGATCCATGTATGAAAACGAAGTATGGACTTTGACTGACTTGCCCGTAGAACGGCGAGCCATAGAAAATAAATGGATCTTTAAGAAGAAGACAGACGCGGATGGTAATGTGACCATCTATAAAGCTCGGCTTGTCGCTAAGGGTTATCGACAAGTTCAAGGGGTTGACTACGATGAGACTTTCTCACCGGTAGCGAAGCTGAAGTCCGTCCGAATCATGTTAGCAATTGCCGCATTTTATGATTATGAAATTTGGCAAATGGACGTCAAAACGGCATTCCTTAATGGTTTCCTTAAGGAAGAATTGTATATGATGCAGCCGGAAGGTTTTGTCGATCCTAAAAATGCTGACAAGGTGTGCAAGCTCCAACGCTCGATTTATGGGCTGGTGCAAGCATCTCGGAGTTGGAACATTCGTTTTGATGAGATGATCAAAGCGTTTGGGTTTACACAGACTTATGGAGAAGCCTGTGTTTACAAGAAAGTGAGTGGGAGCTCTATAGCATTTCTCATACTATATGTAGATGACATACTTTTGATGGGAAATGATATAGAACTTTTGGACAGCATTAAGGCCTACTTGAATAAGAGTTTTTCAATGAAGGACCTTGGAGAAGCTGCTTATATATTAGGCATCAAGATCTATAGGGATAGATCAAGACGCCTCATAGGTCTTTCACAAAGCACATATCTTGATAAGATTTTGAAGAAGTTCAAAATGGATCAGTCCAAGAAAGGGTTCTTGCCTGTTTTGCAAGGTGTGAAATTGAGCTCAGCTCAATGTCCGACCACGGCAGCAGAGATAGAAGAGATGAGTGTCATCCCCTATGCCTCAGCCATAGGTTCTATTATGTATGCCATGCTGTGTACCAGACCTGATGTAAACCTTGCCGTAAGTTTGGTAGGAAGGTACCAAAGTAATCCCGGCAAGGAACACTGGACAGCGGTCAAGAATATCCTGAAGTACCTGAAAAGGACTAAGGAAATGTTTCTCGTTTATGGAGGTGACGAAGAGCTCGTCGTAAAAGGTTACGTCGACGCTAGCTTCGACACAGATCTGGATGACTCTAAGTCACAAACCGGATACGTGTATATTTTGAATGGTGGGGCAGTAAGCTGGTGCAGTTGCAAGCAGAGCGTCGTGGCGGGATCTACATGTGAAGCGGAGTACATGGCAGCCTCGGAGGCAGCACATGAAGCAATATGGGTGAAGGAGTTCATCACCGACCTAGGAGTCATACCCAATGCGTCGGGGCCGATCAAGCTCTTCTGTGACAACACTGGAGCTATTGCACTTGCCAAGGAGCCCAGGTTTCACAAGAAGACAAGGCACATCAAGCGTCGCTTCAACTCCATCCGTGAAAATGTTCAAGATGGAGACATAGAGATTTGTAAAGTACATACGGACCTGAATGTAGCAGATCCGTTGACTAAACCTCTCCCAAGAGCAAAACATGATCAACACCAGAATTCCATGGGTGTTCGATTCATCACAATGTAACTAGATTATTGACTCTAGTGCAAGTGGGAGACTGTTGGAAATATGCCCTAGAGGCAATAATAAAAGCATTATTATTATATTTCTTTGTTCATGATAATTGTCTTTATTCATGCTATAATTGTGTTATCCGGAAATCGTAATACATGTGTGAATAACAGACACCAACATGTCCCTAGTAAGCCTCTAGTTGACTAGCTCGTTGATCAATAGATAGTCATGGTTTCCTGGCTATGGACATTGGATGTCATTGATAACGGGATCACATCATTAGGATAATGATGTGATGGACAAGACCCAATCCTAAACATAGCACAAGATCGTATAGTTCGTTTGCTAGAGTTTTTGCAATGTCAAAGTATCTCTTCCTTCGACCATGAGATCGTATAACTCCTGGATGCCGTAGGAGTGCTTTGGGTGTATCAAACGTCACAACGTAACTGGGTGACTATAAAGGTGCACTACAGGTATCTCCGAAAGTATCTATTGTTTTATATGGATCGAGACTGGGATTTGTCACTCCGTATGACGGAGAGATATCACTGGGCCCACTCAGTAATGCATCATCATAATGAGCTCAAAGTGACCAAGTGTTTGGTCACGGGATCATGCATTACGGTACGAGTAAAGTGACTTGCCGGTAACAAGATTGAACGAGGTATTGGGATACCGACGATCGAATCTCGGGCAAGTAACATATCGATTGACAAAGGGAATTGCATACGGGGTTGATTAAATCCTCGACATCGTGGTTCATCCGATGAGATCATCGTGGAGCATGTGGGAGCCAACATGGGTATCCAGATCCCGCTGTTGGTTATTGACCGGAGAGCGATCTCGGTCATGTCTACATGTCTCCCGAACCCGTAGGGTCTACACACTTAAGGTTCAGTTACGCTAGGGTTGTAGGGATATGTATATGCAGTAACCCGAATGTTGTTCGGAGTCCCGGATGAGATCCCGGACGTCACGAGGAGTTCCGGAATGGTCCGGAGGTAAAGATTTATATATGGGAAGTCCTGTTTCGGGCATCGGGACAAGTTTCGGGGTTATCGGTATTGTACCGGGACCACCGGAGGGGTCCCGGGGGCCCACCGGGTGGGGCCACCCATCCCCGGGGGCCACATGGGCTGTAGGGGGTGCGCCTTGGCCTGCTTGGGCCAAGGGCACCAGCCCCACATAGGCCCATGCGCCTAGGGTTTAAGGGGGAAGAGTCCTAGGAGGGTAAGGCACCTCCTAGGTGCCTTGGGGGGGAGGGAAACCCCCCTTGGCCGCCGCACCCCCTAGGAGATTGGATCTCCTAGGGCCGGCCACCCCCCCTTGGCACCCCTATATATAGTGGGGGAGAGGAGGGACTTCATACCTTGAGTCCTTGGCCTTTGGTTGCCTCCTTCTCCCTCCCCAACACCTCCTCCACCTCCTTATTGCTTAGCGAAGCTCTGCCGGAGTACTACAGCTCCATCAACACCACGCCGTCGTGCTGCTGCTGGTGCCATCTCCCTCAACCTCTCCTCCCTCCCTTGCTGGATCAAGAAGGAGGAGACGTGGCTGTTTCCGTACGTGTGTTAAACGCGGAGGTGCCGTCCGTTCGGTGCTAGGATCTCCGGTGATTTGGATCACGTCGTGTTCGACTACATCATCCCCGTTCTTTGAACGCTTCCGCTCGCAATCTACAAGGTATGTAGATGCATCTATTCACTCGTTGCTAGATGAACTCCTAGATGATCTCGGTGAAACGAGTAGGAAAATTTTTATTTTCTGCAACGTTCCCCAACACGAACTGCCGTTGCGTCGGGCCGCAGTGCCACCGCCCCGTGGTTCTCCTCGCGGCTGCATCGACTTGCGCATCGCTGCTGCATCACCCCTACGGGCCCTAGTGCAGCGATACGCGGTCCCAGCCACCGCCCCGAGGCTGTCTTCGCGGTTGCACCGACCCGCGCTCCGCCGCTGCACCTCCCCTTCGGGCCGTAGCGCCGCGGCCCGCGGTCCCCACCGCCGCTCCGAGGTCTTCTTGCCATCGCCCCGATGTAGCGGCCAGACCTCAAACAGTCTGATCTCTGTGCTTTAGTGTCATCCCTGGATCAGTAATGCTGACACGCATAGTACTTGAAGGATTTCTAACAGAATAGCAATCACACACTTATTACATCGAATGTCTCAAAAGAGAGCTTGTTACAATAAATATGGCTTAAGGCCATCTAATAACGATGACAGCGGAAGGCTTGGAAGATAAGCGAGTCCATCAACTTCAACGGCATCACTGAGTATAAGATCACGACCTAAGGCACCTTACTCGTCGTCTGAAAAGCCTGCAACATGAACGTTGCAGCCCGAAAACGGGTCAGCAGATGGAATATGCTGGCAATGTGACACATAGAGAGTCATGAACAGAAATATGCTATACTACATGCATATATGGCTGGTGGAAAGCTCTATGGTTACAATTTTGCATAAAGCCAATTTTTCCCTACTACAAAGGAATAGATTTTATTTAACTATCATGGTGGTTGTTAAACATTGAGAAGATAGACATCCTCTCAATCCCAATTAAACATTATCATTAAACCCAACAAAATAAATGTAACATAACATGATGAGATTCACATGATAATCCAGGTACTAGATACTCAAAACGTCCGTAGCCGGGGACACGGCTAACCAAGTTTGTACACTTTGTAGAGGTTTGTGCACTTTTCCCCACAAGACTCGATCTCCTCCGTGGATTTCTTGCACTACATGGTGTTTGAGAAACGGATGACCGAGACATAGTCTTTCAGAAGCGCTAGCACCTTACGATCGGGTAGACAGTTACACCTACTTTCCCCTACATCTGCTAGTCTACCACTGTAAGAGTTCGCACGACTTAATCAACTATGCTAGAGCCCATAGTAGCTTGTGGCTGCACATGGAAGTTTCTAGCATGAATAATCTCATGATCCCTTTGAGCCTGGGTGGTGGTCCATAAAGAAAATGGGCAATCGCTAGAATACCCAGGTGCCTCAATCCACCCAGATGCGTGTTAAAGTTGCCACCTTAAATAAACTATTAAATAACAATCTCACATCTGTCATGGATACACTCACCCAATCCACGTCTACTAGCATAGCATGGCATTATAAGCAAACGTAGAAGTAACTCCCAAGGGTTTGATAATAAAACAGGTAATAGGTACTACCTCATCTACTTCCCAAAACCCACATATTAATCAGATCCTAACCATGCAATTGTTTGAGGATTGATCTAATGCAATAAAACTGGGTAGTAAAGAGGTATGATCAAAGTGTTACTTGCCTTGCTGATGATTCGTGAAACCTAGCGATTCGAAGTAGCAAGCGGCACACTCCGGGTACTCTATCGCAACAAACAAGCATAGAATAAGTACTCGTCTAATGCACGGGTAAAACTCAGGTAAGAAACTAACCAGAAAGTTCAACTTAAGAACTCCGGTTTGCAAAAAGAATCAAATCAAACGAAGCAACGAAAGTCAAACGGCGAAAGAAACAAGCTTCGTTTACTAATCTGGACCTAATTAAGTCAAATTTTACAGAAGCAAAAACCTTTTTGAGTTGGTTAAACGGAAAGAGGGTTTCGAGACGAAACTCTAGGCGCTTGAATCGCCTGATTCCGATAAACGAGCGAAAAGAAAAACTAAAATGAAAATTGGATCAGAAATCACGATCTGGAATAATCGCGGAAAATCCAAGAAAAGAAAAATTGACGAATGGTTTAACGAATGGACGTTCGTTAACTTCAACTAAACAGTGAACTCGTCCATTAAAACGAACGAACGAGCAAACGCTCGCTAAATAAGTGAACCGATAAAAAAACCTAGTGTTTCCAAAAAAACGGGTTGGTTTTCTTTAGAAAACCGGGGCGGCGGCGGGCGGCTACCTCGTCGGGGCTCCGGTGAGGTCCGGCGGCTCCGGCGGGGTCTGGTGGGCGGCGGGGCTCTGGGCGGCGAGGCGACAGCGGCGGACGGCGGCGGCGGGAGGCGGGGCGGGTCAGGGTGGCGGGCTGAGGAGGGCGGCGGCGGCGGGCGGTATTTATGGGGGGGGGGGGCGTCCTGGCTTGGGCAAGGGGGCGAATCAGGAGGCATGCTCCTCCCAGACTCGGTCGGCGGCGGCGGCTTCGCTCGGGACTCCGGTCCCGAGCCGGTGCGGGAGACGGCGGCGTTGCTGGGCCGGCTCGGCTGGGCCTTCGGCCCAGTTGGGCGCGCGGTAATTTTTTTTAAATAAATTCCCCCGAAACTAAGAAAATTTTAGAAAATAAAAATAAAATTCTAAAAATGCCAAAATAAATTTTGACCTCCTAAAATAAAGTATTTAGAACAAGATGAACATTTTCTTGGCCATAAAATACAGTTTTGAAAAACATGCAATTTTCCTAAATTCAAATAAAAAGCCAAAAACTCCGAAATAAAATCTTATTTGATTTTTTTATTAAATCCTCAATATTTCTTTATTTTTGGGAAAGTCATTTTATTCCCGCTCTCATATTTTTTAATAGAAATAATTGATGATAAAATAAATAAAATCAAATGATCCTATTTTCAAAATTTGAGAAAACTCAAATATGAAAATAACGAAATCCCCAACTCTCTCCATGGGTCCTTGAGTTGCGTAGAATTTCTGGATCAGGCCAAATGCAATCAAATATGATATGCAATGATGATATAATGTATAACATTCCAAATTGAAAATTTGGGATGTTACAAACCTACCCCCCTTAAGATGAATCTCGCCCTTGAGATTCAGGTTGGCTAGAAAAAAGGTGAGGGTGGTCCTTCAGTAGCTCTTCCTCTCGCTCCCAGGTGGCTTCATCCTCGGTGTGGTGGCTCCACTAAACTTTACAAAACTTGATAACCTTGCCGCGGGTGACTCGGCTGGCATACTCGAGAATTTTGACTAGTTTCTCGTCGTAGGTTAAATCACTATCCAACTGAATCGCTTCTAGTGGCACTGTATCTCTCAGCGGTATGTCAGCCATCTCTGCGTGGCACTTCTTTAACTGGGAAATGTGGAACAGATCATGAACTCCTGACAATCCTTCGGGCAATTCCAACTTGTAAGCAACTTCTCCCATGCGCTCCAAAACTTTGTATGGTCCCACAAAACATCGCGCTAACTTTCCCTTGACTCCAAAGCGCTTAACTCCTCGAAGTGGAGATACACGAAGATAAACTCTGTCTCTGACTTCGTAAGCTGTCTCCTTGCGTTTACAATCTGCATAGCTCTTCTGCCTAGACTGGGCTACCTTGAGCCTATCGCAAATCAACTTCACCTTCTGTTCAGACTCCTTAATCAAATCTGGTCCAAACAACTGGAAGTCTCCAACTTCATCCCACGACAATGGGGTCCTGCACCTCCTTCCGTACAAGGCTTCTAAAGGGGCCATCTTCAAACTGGATTGATGACTGTTGTTGTAAGAGAAATCTGCATATGGCAAGTTGTCGTCCCAACTAGATCCATAATCTAGCGCACAAGCTCTCAGCATATCCTCGAAAATCTGATTGACTCTCTCAGTCTATCCATCTGTCTACAGATGAAAGGCTATACTGAACTGTAGCCTGGTACCCAAAGTTTCGTGCAACTGATTCCAGAACTTTGAGGTAAACTGGGTTCCTCTAACTGATACAATGCTCCTCGGAACTCCATGCAGACATACGATCCTGGTCATGTATATCTTAGCCAACTTAGCACTGGTGTAAGTGGTCTTCACGGAGATGAAATGAGCTACCTTCGTCAAACGATCGACTAAAACCCAAATCGAGTCATATCCTGAACGAGTCCTGGGCAATCCAGTGATAAAATCCATGCCTAGCTTATCCCACTTCCATTCGGGTATCGGCAATGGCTGTAACAATCCTGCTGGCTTCTGATGCTCTGCCTTCACTCTCTGACATACATCACAAACTACTACATATTCTGCAATATCCTTTTTCATTCCGGTCCACCAGAATGTGTCTTTCAAATCCAAATACATCTTGGTATTTCCTGGGTGAATCGAGTATGGCGAATCATGGGCCTCCTGCAGAATCAACTTCCGGATCTCCGGATCATTCGGCACATAAACGCGGTCCTCGAACCATAAGGTATCGTGCTCATCCTCACGAAATCCTTTAGCTTTTCCTTTGCTCATCTTCTCCTTTATAGAGGCAATCTCCTTGTCAGTCTTCTGAGCTTCTCTGATCTTATCCATCAAGGTAGATTGAATCTCCAACGCGGCTACATAGCCCCTCAGAACTATCTCCAAACATAGCTCACGAAGATCCTCGGCTAACTCCTTTGGTAACTCTTCGGTCATGAGCGTGTTGATATGGCTCTTGCGGCTCAATGCATCAGCTAGTACGTTAGCCTTTACGGGATGATAATGCAATCTCATATCATAATCCTTGATGAGCTCCAACCATCTCCTTTGCCTGAGATTCAACTCCTTCTGTGTGAAGATGTACTTCAAACTCTTGTGATCCGTGTACACCTCACAATGGTTTCCGATGAGAAAATGTCTCCAAGTATTCAATGCATGCACTACGGCTGCTAACTCCAAATCATGTATAGCATAATTTAACTCATGAGGTTTAAGTTGTCGTGAGGCATACGAAACAACTCTTCCCTCCTACATAAGCACTGCTCCAAGTCCTCGATGAGAAGCATTGCAATAAACTTCATAATCCTTGCGCTGATCAGGCAGAATCAAAATGGGTGATGTAACCAAACATTTCTTCAACTCCTGGAAACTATCCTCACATTCCTCAGTCCATATGAACTTGGTGTCCTTCTTCAACAACTTCGTCATGGGCTTAGCAATCTTCGAGAAATTCTCAATGAATCTCCGGTAGTATCCTGCAAGTCCAAGAAAACTCCGGATCTCTCCAACTGTTGTTGGGGCTTCCCAGTTTGTCACAGTGACATCCTTGGTGGGGTCTACCGCTATTCCTTCTCCGGATATGACATGTCCGAGAAATCCAACTTCCTTCAACCAAAACTCACATTTGCTCAACCTGGCATATAACTGATGTTCTCTGAGCTTCTCCAGTACCAAACGCAAATGTTCCTTATGCTCCTCTTCATTCTTCGAGTAAACCAGAATATCATCAATGAACACCATGACGAACTTATCCAGAAACTCCATAAACACCTTGTTCATCATATTCATGAAATAGGCAGGTGCGTTAGTCAGACCAAATGACATAACGGTATACTCGTACAGCCCGTACCTGCTGGTAAAATCAATCTTAGGTATATCCTGCTCTCGAATCTTCAACTGATGGTATCCTGATCGCAAATCGATCTTGGAAAATACCTTAGCTCCTTGCAATCGGTCAGACAAGTCATTGATCATTGGTAGTGGGTACTTGTTCTTGATTGTCACCTCATTCAATCCTCGATAATCAACAACCAGCCTCAATGATCCATCCTTCTTCTACACTAGAAGCACTGGCGATCCCCAAGGTGAAGGACTTGGGCGAATATAGCCTTTATCCAATAACTTTTTAATCTGCTTCTTAATTTCCTCCAAATCTTTTGCGGGCATCCTATACGGTCTCTTAGATATCGGCCCTGTGCCTGGCAATAGTTCAATCAAAAACTCAATGTCTCTATCCGGTGGCATGCCTGGCAACTCCTCTGGAAATACGCCAGGGAGATCCTTCACCACTGGCACTTCCTCCTGTACAACTCCTGATAAGGAATTTACTTGAGTCCTCCTCGGCTCATGCCGTGACACATACTTAATCCTTCTTCCTTCTGGGGTGGTAAGCAAAATCGACATACTGGCGCAATCGATGTTTCCTCCATACATCGATAGCCAATCCATACCCAGAATCACATCCAAACCTTGCGATTCCAAAATTATTAAATCCGAGGGGAAAACATGTTGGGGAACATAGCAGAAATTCAAAAAAATTCCTATGAGTCACCAAGATCTATCTATGGAGAGACTAGCAACAAGGGGAAGGAGAGTGCATCTACATACCCTTGTAGATCGCTAAGCAGAAGCGTTCAAGAGAACGGGGTTGAAGGAGTCGTACTCGTCGTGATCCAAATCACCGAAGATCCTAGTGCCGAACGGACGGCACCTCCGTGTTCAACACACGTACAACCCGGTGACGTCTCCCACGCCTTGATCCAGCAAGGAGAGAGGGAGAGGTTGGGGAAGACTTCGTCCAGCAGCAGCACAACGGCGTGGTGGTGGTGGAGGAGCGTGGCAATCCTTCAGGGCTTCGCCAAGCACCGCGGGAGAGGAGGAGAAAGAGAGGTAGGGCTGCGCCAACAGGAGAAGAACTTCGTGTGTTGGGCTGCCCCTTTGCCTCCACTATATATAGGGGGAGAGGGAGGGCTGCGCCCCCACCTAGGGTTCCCTCCCTTGGGGTGGCGGCAGCCCGAATCCCCATCTGGGTGGCGGCCAAGGGGGGGGGGGAGAGGGGAAACTTGCCCCCCAAGTAAGGTGGGTGTGCCCCCTCCCCAAACCCTAGGCGCCTTGGACCATTGTGGGGGGGAGAACCAGCCCACCTGGGGCTGGTCCCCTCCCACACTTGGCCCATGCTACCCTCTGGGGCCGGTGGCCCCAATTGGTGGACCCCCGGGACCCTCCTGGTGGTCCCGGTACGTTACCGATAACACCCAAAACTTTTCCGGTGACCAAAACAGGACTTCCCATATATAAATCTTTACCTTCGGACCATTCTGGAACTCCTCGTGATGTCCGGGATCTCATCTGGGACTCCAAACAACATTCAGTAACCACGTATATCTATGCCCTATAACCCTAGCGTCATCGAACCTTAAGTGTGTAGACCCTACGGGTTCGGGAACCATGCAGACATGGCCGAGACGTTCTCCGGTCAATAACCATCAGCAGGATCTGGATACCCATGTTGGCTCCCACATGTTCCACGATGATCTCATTGGATGAATCACGATGTCAAGGACTCAATCAATCCTGTATACAATTCCATTTGTCTAGCGGTATAGTAATTGCCCGAGATTCGATCGTCGGTATCCCGATACCTTGTTCAATCTTGTTACCAGCAAGTCTCTTTACTCGTTCCGTAACACATCATCCCGTGATCAACCGCTTGGTCACATTGTGCACATTATGATGATGTCCTACCGAGTGGGCCTAGAGATACCTCTCCATCACACGGAGTGACAAATCCCAGTCTCGATTCGTGCCAACCCAACAGACACTTTCGAAGATACCTGTAGTGCACCTTTATAGTCACCCAGTTACGTTGTGACGTTTGGTACACCCAAAGCATTCCTACGGTATCCGGGAGTTGCACATCTCATGGTCTAAGGAAATGATACTTGACATTAGAAAAGCTTTAGCATACGAACTACACGATCTTTATGCTAGGCTTAGGATTGGGTTTTGTCCATCACATCATTCTCCTAAAGATGTGATCCCGTTATCAACGACATCCAATGTCCATGGTTAGGAAACCGTAACCATCTATTGATCAACGAGCTAGTCAATTAGAGGCTTACTAGGGACATGGTGTTGTCTATGTACCCACACATGTATCTGAGTTTCCTATCAATACAATTATAGCATGGATAATAAACGATTATCATGAACAAGGAAATATAATAATAATAACTTAATTATTATTGCCTCTAGGGCATATTTCCAACAGTCTCCCACTTGCACTAGAGTCAATAATCTAGTTCACATCGCCATGTGATTAACATTGACAGGTCACATCGCCATGTGACCAACATCCAAAGAGTTTACTAGTGTTACTAAACTAGTTCACATCATCATGTGATTAAGACTCAATGAGTTCTGGGGTTTGATCATGTTTTGCTTGTGAGAGAGGTTTTAGTCAACGGGTCTGCAACAATCAGATCCGTATGTATTTCGCAAATCTCTAGGTCATATTGTAAATGCTGCTTCCATGCTCCACTTGGAGCTATTCCAAATGGTTGCTCCACTATACGTATTCGGTTTGCTACTCAGAGTCACTCGGATAGGTGTTAAAGCTTGCATTGACGTAACCCTTTACACCGAACTCTTTATCACCTCCATAATCGAGAAACATGTCCTTATTTAATCCAAGGACAATTTTGACCGCTATCCAATGATCAATTCCAGGATCATTCTTGTACCCTTGACTGACTCATGGCAAGGCACACTTCCGGTGCGGTACACAGCATAGCATACTATAGAGCCTACGTCTGAAGCATAGGGGACGACATTTGTCCTTTCTCTCTCTTCTGCCGTGGTCGAGCTTTAACTCTGAACTTCATACCTTACAACTCAGGCAAGAAATCCTTCTTTGACTGATCCATCTTGAACACCTTCAAGATCATGTCAAGGTATGTGCTCATTTGAAAGTACCATTAAGCGTTTTTGATCCATCCCCATAGATGCTCAATGTTCAAGTAGCTTAATCCAGGTTTTCCCTTGAGAAACACTTTTCAAATAACCCTATATGCTTTCCAGAAATTCTACATCATTTCTGATCAACAATATGTCAACAACATATACTCATTAGAAATTCTATGGTGCTCCCACTCACTTCTTTGGAAATACAAGTTTCTCATAAACTTTGTATAAACCTAAAATCTTTGATCATCTCATCAAAGCGTACATTCCAACTCCGAGATGCTTACTCCAGTCCTTAGAAGGATTGCTGGAGCTAGCATACCTTTTAGCATCCTTAGGATCGACAAAACCTTTCTGGTTGTATCACATACAACCTTTCCTTACGAAAATTGGTAAGGAAACTCGTTTTGACATCCATCTGTCAGATTTCATAAATGCAGCTAATGCTAACATGATTCTGACAGACTTAAGCATCGCTACGGATGAGAAAATCTCATCATAGTCAACTCCATGAACTTGTGAAGAACTCTTTGCCACAATTCGAGCTTCATAGACGGTGACATTACCGTCCACGTCTGTCTTCTTCTTAAAGATCCATTTCTCTCAATGGCTTGCCGATCATCGGGCAAGTCCACCAAAGTCCATGCTTTGTTCTGATACATGGATCCTATCTCGGATTTCATGGCTTCTAACCATTTGTCAGAATATGGGCCCACCATCGCTTCTCCATAGCTCATAGGTTCATTATTGTCTAGCAACATGACCTTCAAGACAGGATTACTGTACCACTCTGAAGTAGTACGCATCCTTGTCACCCTACGAGGTATGGTAGTGACTTGATCCGAAGTTTCATGATTACTATCATAAGCTTCTACTTCAATTGGTGTAGGTGCCACAGGAACAACTTCCTGTGCCCTGCTACACACTAATTGTAGTGACGGTTCAATAACCATATCAAGTCTCCACCATCCTCCCACTCAATTTCCGAGACAAACTTTCCTCGAGAAAGGACCCGATTCAAGAAACAATCCCTATTGCTTTCGGATCTGAATTAGGAGGTATACCCAACTGTTTTGGGTGTCCTATGAAGATGCATTTTATCCGCTTTGGGTTCGAGCTTATCAACCTGAAACTTTTTCACATAAGCGTCGCAGACCCAAACTTTTAAGAAATGACAACTTAGGTTTCTCCAAACCATAGTTCAAACGGTGCCGTCTCAACGGAATTACGTGGTGCCCTATTAAGGTGAGTGCAGTTGTCTCTAATGCCTAACCCATGAACGATAGTGGTAATTTGATAAGAGACATCATGGTATGCCCCATATCCAATAGGGTGCATCTATGATGTTCGGACACACCATCACACTATGGTGTTCTAGGCGGTATTAGTTGTGAAACAATTTCCACAATGTCTCAATTGTGTACCAAACTCGCAACTCAGATATTTGTCTCTATAGACATTTTATGCTCTTGTCACGATGATCTTCAACTTCGCTCTGAAATTACTTGAACCATTCAATAATTCAGACTTGTGTTTCATCAAGTAAATATACTCAGTATCTACTCAAATCATCCGTGAAGTAAGAACATAACAATATCCATTGCATGCCTCAGCACTCATTGGACTGTACACATCAAAATGTATTACTTCCAACAAGTTGCTTTCCTGTTCCATTTTACTGAAAACGAGGCTTTCAGTCATCTTGCCCATGTGGTATGATTTGCATGTCTCAAGTGATTCAAAATCAAGTGAGTCCAAATGGTCCATTTGCATGGAGTTTCTTCATGCATATACACCAATAGACATAGTTCGCATGTCTCAAACTTTTCAAAAACGAGTGAGTCCAAAGATCCATCAACATGGAGCTTCTTCATGCATTTTATACCAATATGACTTACATGGCAGTGCCACAAGTAGGTGGTACTATCATTACTATCTTATATCTTTTGGCATGAACATGTGTATCACTACGATCGAGATTCAATAAACCATTCATTTTAGGTGCAAGACCATTGAAGGTATTATTCAAATAAATAGAGTAACCATTATTCTCCTTAAATGAATAACCGTATTGCGATAGACATAATCCAATCATATCTATGCTCAACGCAAACACCAAATAACAATTATTTTAGGTTTAACACCAATCTCGATCGTAGAGAGAGCGTGCGATGCTTGATCACATCAATCTTGGAAACACTTCCAACACATATCGTCAGCTCACCTTTAGCTAGTCTCCGTTTATTCCGTAGCTTTTATTTCGAGTTACTAACACTTAGCAACTGAACCGGTATCTAATACCCTGGTGCTACTAGGAGTACTAGTAAAGTACACATCTAATACAATGTATATCCAATATACTTATGTCAACCTTGCCTGCCTTCTTATCTACCAAGTATCTAGGGTAATTCTGCTCCAGTGACCATTCCCCTTATTACAGAAGCACTTAGTCTAGGGTTTGGGTTCAACCTTTGGTTTCTTCACTAGAGCAGCAGCTGATTTGCCGTTTCATGAAGTATTCCTTCTTTCCCTTGCCCTTCTTGAAACTAGTGGTTTCACTAACCATCAACAATTGATGCTCCTTCTTTATTTCTACTTTCGCGGTGTCAAACATCGCGAATATTTCAAGGATCATCATATCTATCCCTGATATGTTATAGTTCATCACGAAGCTCTAGCAGCTTGGTGGCAATGACTTTGGAGAAACATCACTATCTCATTTGGAAGATTAACTCCCACTCGATTCAAGTGATTGTGGTACTCAGACAATCTGAGCACAAGCTCAACGATTGAGGTTTTCTCCCTTAGTTTGTAGGCTAAGAAACTCGTCGGAGGTCTTATACCTCTTGACGTGGGCACAAGCCTGAAATCCCAATTTCAGCCCTCAAAACATCTCATATGTTCCGCGACGTTTCGAAATCGTCTTCGGTGCCTCAATTCTAAACCGTTTAACATTACTGAACTATCACGTAGTTATCAAAACGTGTATGTCAAATGTTCGCAACATCCACAGACGACGTTCGAGGTTCAACACACCGAGCGGTGCATTAAGGACATAAGCCTTCTATGAAGCAATGAGGACAATCCTCAGTTTTCGGACCCAGTCCGTCTAATTGCTACTATCAACTTTCAACTAAATTTTCTCTAGGAACATATCTAAAATAGTAGAACTAAAGCACGAGCTACGACATAATTTGCAAAAACCTTTTGACTATGTTCAGGATAATTAAGTTCATCTTATGAACTCCCACTCAGATAGACATCCCTCTAGTCATCTAAGTGATTACATGATCCGAGTCAACTAGGCCGTGTCCGATCATCACGTGAGATGGACTAGTCATCATCGGTGAACATCTTCATGTTGATCGTATCTACCATACGACTCATGCTTGACCTTTTGGTCTCTTGTGTTCCGAGGCCATGTCTGTACATGCTAGGCTCGTCAAGTCAACCTAAGTGTTTTGCGTGTGTAAATCTGGCTTACACCCGTTGTATGTGAATGTTAGAATCTATCACACCCGATCATCACGTGGTGCTTCGAAACAACGAACTTTCGCAACGGTGCACAGTTAGGGGGAACACTTACTTGAAATTTTAATGAGGGATCATCTTATTTACTACCGTCGTTCTAAGCAAATAAGATGCATAAACATGATAAACATCACATGCAATCAAAAAGTGACACGATATGGCCAATATCATTTTCCTCCTTTTGATCTCCATCTTCGGGGCTCCATGATCATCATCGTCACCGGCATGACACCATGATCTCCATCATCATGATCTCCATCATCGTGTCTCCATGAAGTTGTCTCGCCAACTATTACTTCTACTACCATGGCTAACGGTTTAGCAATAAAGTAAAGTAATTACATGGCGTTGTTCAATGACACACATGTCAGTTAATAAATTAAGACAACTCCTATGGCTCCTGCTGGTTGTCATACTCATCGACATGCAAGTCGTGATTCCTATTACAAGAACATGATCGATCTCATACACCACATATCATTCATCACATTCTTTTGGCCATATCACATCACATAGCATACCCTGCAAAAACAAGTTAGACATCCTCTAATTGTTGTTTGCATGTTTTACGTGGCTGCTATGGGTTTCTAGCAAGAACGTTTCTTACCTACGCAAAAACCACAATGTGATATGCCAATTGCTATTTACCCTTCATAAGGACCCTTTTCATCGAATCCGATCCGACTAAAGTGGGAGATACTGGCACCCGCTAGCCACCTTATGCAACAAGTGCATGTCAGTCGGTGGAACCTGTCTCACGTAAGTGTACGTGTAAGGTTGGTCCGGGCCGCTTCATCCCACAATACCGTCGAAACAAGATTGGACTAGTAACGGTAAGCATATTGAACAGAATCAACGCCCACAACAACTTGTGTTCTACTCGTGCATAGAAACTACGCATAGACCTAGCTCATGATGCCACTATTGGGGAACGTAACAGAAATTCAAAATTTTTCCTACGAGTCACCAAGATCTATCTATGGAGAGACTAGCAACGAGGGGAAGGAGAGTGCATCTACATACCCTTGTAGATTGCTAAGCGGAAGCGTTCAAGAGAACGGGGTTGAAGGAGTCGTACCCGTCGTGATCCAAATCACCGGAGATCCTAGTGCCGAATGGACGGCACCTCCGCGTTCAACACACGTACAGCCCGGTGACGTCTCCCATGCCTTGATCCAGCAAGGAGAGAGGGAGAGGTTGGGGAAGACTCCGTCCAACAGCAGCACAACGGTGTGGTGGTGGTGGAGGAGCGTGGCAATCCTGCAGGGCTTCGCCAAGCACCGCGGGAGAGGAGGAGAAAGAGAGGTAGGGCTGCGCCAACGGGAGAAGAACTTCGTGTGTTGGGCTGCCCCTTTGCCTCCACTATATATAGGGGGAGAGGGAGGGCTGGGACCCCACCTAGGGTTCCCTCCCTAGGGGTGGCGGCATCCCCAATCCCCATCTGGGTGGCGGCCAGGGGGGGAGAGGGGAAACTTTCCCCCCAAGTAAGGTGGGTGCGCCCCCTCCCCAAACCCTAGGCGCCTTGGGCCCTTGTGGGGGGGCGCACCAGCCCACCTGGGGCTGGTCCCCTCCCACACTTGGCCCATGCTGCCCTCTGGGGCCAGTGGCCCCACTTGGTGGACCCCCGGGACCCTCCCAGTGGTCCCGGTACGTTACCGATAACACCCGAAACTTTGTCGGTGACCGAAACAGGACTTCCCATATATAAATCTTTACCTTCGGACCATTCCGGAACTCCTCGTGACGTCCAGGATCTCATCCGGGACTCCGAACAAAATTCGGTAACCACGTATATCTATTCCCTATAACCCTAGCGTCATCGAACCTTAATTGTGTAGACCCTACGGGTTCGGGAACCATGCAGACATGACCGAGACATTCTCCGATCAATAACCAACAGAGGGATCTGGATACCCATGTTGTCTCCCACATGTTCCACGATGATCTCATCGGATGAACCACGATGTCAAGGACTCAATCAATCCCGTATACAATTCCCTTTGTCTAGCGGTATAGTACTTGCCCGAGATTCGATCGTCGGTATCCCGATACCTTGTTCAATCTCGTTACCGGCAAGTCTCTTTACTCGTTCCGTAACACATCATCCCGTGATCAACCCCTTGGTCACATTGTGCACATTATGATGATCTCCTACCGACTGGGCCTAGAGATACCTCTCCGTCACACGGAGTGACAAATCCCAGTCTCGATTCGTGCCAACCCAACAGACACTTTCAAAGATACCTGTAGTGCACCTTTATAGTCACCCAGTTACGTTGTGATGTTTGGTACACCCAAAGCATTCCTACGGTATCCGGGAGTTGCACAATATCATGGTCTAAGGAAATGATACTTGACATTAGAAAAGCTTTAGCATACGAACTACACGATCTTTATGCTAGGCTTAGGATTGGGTCTTGTCCATCACATCATTCTCCTAATGATGTGATACCGTTATCAACGACATCCAATGTCCATGGTCAGGAAACCGTAACCTTCTATTGATCAACGAGCTAGTCAATTAGAGGCTTACTGGGGACATGGTGTTGTCTATATACCCACACATGTATCTGAGTTTCCTATCAATACAATTATAGCATGGATAATAAATGATTATCATGAACAAGGAAATATAATAATAATAACTTATTTATTATTGCCTCTAGGGCATATTTCCAACAAAACATGCCTACCTATACTCAATGGCACTTGAAAACATCCTCGACTGGCCATATACTCCGCTCCTGGTGAGCTTACTAGCATAGGTGTTCTAAGAACCTTGGTGGGCAGTTTATACTTATCCACAAATCCCCTTGATATGTATGAGTGCGATGCACCAATATCAAAAAGAACGAGTGCAGTAAATGACTTAACCAAAAACTTACCTATTACTGCATCCGGCCGGGCTTCAACCTCCTCCACGTTAACGTGGTTCACCTATCCCCTGTTGAAAGGGTTCGGCTTCTTCCCAGAGCTTCCATTGCCATTTCCATTCTCAGCTTGAGGACATTCATTGGTATAATGTCCAATCTTCTGACACTTGTAGCAAGTGACTTGGCTCAGATCCCTCTTAGCTGGGGTTGATGGGTTGGTACGGTTCTGGCCGTTGCTTCCTCCATTCCCATTACCATTCTTAAGGCCACTATGGTTGTGCAAGCCCCCTCCTCCATGAGTATGCTGAAAAGGTCCTCCCGCATTCGGGGTAAAGCGAGGCTTCTGTTGGGCTCCAGAATTGTACTTCCCTTGTCCATACTTCCTCTTGCGGTTATCAATCTGCTGCTGCTTCCCTTCAATCATGAGAGCTCTATCTACTAACTCCTGGTAGTTGTTGAAGGTTTCTACCATCAACTGCATTCTCAGCTCATCATTCAGTCCTTCCAGAAACTTCTCCTGCTTGGCTGCATCCGCAGCAACATCATCTGGGGCATAACGTGCTAGCTTACTAAAGTCATCCACATACTGACCAACTGTACGTCCTCCTTGGCGCAAGTTGCGAAACTCACGCTTCTTCATGGCCATAGCTCCTACTGAAACATGGGCAGTATGGAAGGCCTACTGGAACTGATCCCATGTGACAGTGTTGATAGGATAAGTGGCTGTGAAATTCTCCCTCCATGATGCTGCGGGTCCATCAAGATGATGTGCGGCAAAATGCACCTTCTCCGCATCTGTCCATCCTGCAGTGGTCAACTCCCTTCCCATCTTGCGGAGCCAATCATCTGCAACTATCGGCTCGGTGCTACTGGAGAACACCGGCGGATTCAGCCTCAAGAAACGGGCTAAGTGATCAACAGGTGGTGGTGGTGGTGGTGGGTTATTGTTGTTGTTGTTGTTGTTCCCCTGATTCTGATTTTGGACTAGCATCTGCATCAATGCATTTTGCTGTTGGATCAACTGAGTGAGCTCCGGTGGGAAAGCAAATCCATTGTCACGTCTTGGAGGCATCTGAGGGTTTAGAAAAGATGAGAAAATAGAATAGAATGAGGTCTATAGAGAAAACACTACCCATATGCACATGAGACAAATTCAATCAATTTCACTTCAATCAATGCAAACAAGGGCATACAACGGTCTAACTATCGTTACAAGAGTGCTCAGACAATACTATATACATGGGGGAATACTACTACTGTTATGGGGGTCGACTAGAAAAACTGCTCAGTCAAAGACTCCATGATATCTGCTCCAGCTTCATCAACAAGGTCATCATCGCTATCGTCTGGGTCCGAGTCGGTGTCGTCGATGATGATGTAGTTCTCCGGGCAAGTGCAATCATCATCTTCTCCTCCAGTTGCGGGAAATCCCATGAATACTTTTAGCTTCTTCTTCAGATCATCATTCTTCTCCACAAGCGTTGCTATTTCCTCCTCATATCCATCGCGTGTAGACTTAAGTTCTTCTTCCAGCTCCGTGATCTTGGTCATAGCCTTCTTCAGGTCTATCATTCCTGCGCACATCTGGTTCTCCTGGCGACGAATGTGCTGGTTTAACTCCTGGATGAAAGATGCAATTGATCTATCCTTCCTAGTGCTGACCATCTCCCATTGCTCATCTCGACGCCCACAAATATGGTAATAGTATCCTTGAGTTCCTTGTGGTAAACTTCTCCAATGCATCCCATGGTGATGTGAGCTGCCATGCTCCTTCCTAGACTCCAGGTTGGTGCATCAAAGGAAAACTCTATGGGTTCAGTTACGGGCATGAACGTCCATCCTGGAACTTGAACTTGATGTTGGGGAACGTTGCAGAAAATAAAAAAAATTCTACGCTTTCACCAAGATCAATCTATGAGTTCATCTAGCAACGAGAGAAAGGAGTGCATCTACATACCCTTGTAGATCGCGAGCGGAAGCGTTCAAGAGAACGGGGTTGAGGGAGTCATACTCGTCGTGATCCAAATCACCGATGATCCTAGTGCTGAACGGACAGCACCTTCGCTTTCAACACACGTACGGTTGAGGAAGACGTATCCTCCTTCTTGATCCAGCAAGTGGGGAGGAGAGGTTGACGGAGATCCAGCAGCACGACGACGTGGTGGTGGATGCAGCAGTGATCTCGGCAGGGCTTCGCCGAGCTTCTACGAGAGGGAGAGGTGTAGCAAGGGGGAAGGGAGGCGCCAAGAGCATGGGTGCGGCTGCCCTCCCTCCCCCTCTTTATATAGGCCCCCTAGGGGGGGCCGGCCCTAGGAGATGGGATCTCCAAGGGGGGGCGGCGGCCAGGGGGGAAACTTGCCCCCCAAGCCATGTGGAGGCGCCCCTACCCTAGGGTTTCCAACCCTAGGCGCAGGGGGCCCAAGGGGGGGGTGCACCAGCCCACCTGGGGCTGGTTCCCCTCCCACTTCAGCCCATGGGGCCCTCCGGGATAGGGGGCCCCACCTAGTGGACCCCCGGGACCCTTCCGGTGGTCCCGGTACAATACCGGTGACCCCCGAAACTTTCCCGATAGTCGAAACCTGACTTCTTATATATAATTCTTCACCTCCGGACCATTCCGGAACTCCTCGTGACATCCGAGATCTCATCCAGGACTCCGAACAACTTTCGGGTTACTGCATACTAATATCTCTACAACCCTAGCGTCACCGAACCTTAAGTGTGTAGACCCTACGGGTTCGGGAGACATGCAGACATGACCGAGATGCCTCTCCGATCAATAACCAACAGCGGGATCTGGATACCCATGTTGGCTCCCACATACTCCTCAATGATCTCATCAGATGAACCACGATGTCGAGGATTCAATGAACCCCGTATACAATTCCCTTTGTCAATCGGTATGTTACTTGCCTGAGACTCGATCGTCGTTATCCCAATACCTCGTTTAATCTCGTTACCGGCAAGTCACTTTACTCATACCGTAATGCATGATCCCGTGACCAGACACTTGGTCACATTGAGCTCATTATGATGATGCATTACCGACTGGGCCCAAAGATACCTCTCCGTCATACGAGTGACAAATCCCAGTCTCGATTCGTGCCAACCCAACACACACTTTCGGAGATACCCGTAGTGCACCTTTATAGTCACCCAGTTACGTTGTGACATTTGGCACACCCAAATTACTCCTACGGTATCCGGGAGTTTCACAATCTCATGGTCTAAGGAAATGATACTTGACATTTGGAAAAGCTCTAGCTAAACAAACTACACGATCTTTCAGCTATGCTTAGGATTGGGTCTTGTCCATCACATCATTCTCCTAATGATGTGATCCCGTTATCAATGACATCCAATGCCCATAGTCAGGAAACCATGACTACCTGTTGATCAACGAGCTAGTCAACTAGAGGCTTACTAGGGACATGTTGTGGTCTATGTATTCACACGTGTATTATGATTTCTGGATAACACAGTTATAGCATGAATAACAGACAATTATCATGAACAAATAAATATAATAATAACCATTTATTATTGCCTCTAGGGCATATTTCCAACAGTCTCCCACTTGCACTAGAGTCAATATTATAGTTACATTGTGATGAATCGAACACCCATAGCATTTTGGTGTTGATCATGTTTTGCCCTAGGGAGAGGTTTGGTCAACGGATCTGCTACATTCAGGTCCGTATGTACTTTACAAATATCTATGTATCCATCCTGAACATTTTGATGTGCCTTGTCTTCTTGTGAAACCTGGGCTCCTTGGCAAGTGCAATAGCTCTAGTGTTGTCACAGAAGAGTTTGATCGGCCCCGACGCATTGGGTATGACTCCTAGGTCGGTGATGAACTCCTTCACCCAAATAGCTTCATGCACTGCCTCCGAGGCTGCCATGTACTCCGCTTCACATGTAGATCCCGCCACGACGCTCTGCTTGCAGCTGCACCAGCTTACTGCTCCACCATTCAACATATACACGTATCCAGTTTGTGACTTAGAGTCATCCAGATCTGTGTCGAAGCTAGCGTCGACGTAACCCTTTACGGCGAGCTCTTCGTCACCTCCATAAACAAGAAACATGTCCTTTGTCCTTTTCAGGTACTTTAGGATGTTCTTGACCGCTGTCCAGTGTTCCTTGCTGGGATTACTTTGGTACCTTCCTACGAAACTTATGGCAAGGTTTAAATCGGGTCTGGTACACAGTATGGTATACATGATAGACCCTATGGCTGAGGCATAGGGGATGGCACTCATCTCTTCTTTATCTTCTGCCGTGGTCGGGCATTGAGCCGAGCTCAATCTCACACCTTGCAATACAGGCAAGAACCCCTTCTTGGACTGATCCATTTTGAACTTCTTCAAAATCTTATCAAGGTATGTGCTTTGTGAAAGACCTATGAGGCGTCTCGATCTATCTCTATAGATCTTGATGCCTAATATGTAAACAGCTTCTCCAAGGTCCTTCATTGAAAAACACGTATTCAAGTAGGCCTTAATGATGTCCAAAAGTTCTATATCATTTCCCATAAAGAGTATGTCATCTACATATAATATGAGAAATGCTACAGAGCTCCCACTCACTTTCTTGTAAACGCAGGCTTCTCCGTAAGTCTGCATAAACCCAAACGCTTTGATCATTTCATCAAAGCGAATGTTACAACTCCGAGATGCTTGCACCAGCCCATAAATGGATCGCTGGAGCTTGCATACTTTGTTAGCATTCTTAGGATCAACAAAACCTTCTGGCTGCATCATATACAGTTCTTCCTTAAGATGTCCGTTAAGGAATGCCGTTTTGACGTCCATCTGCCATATCTCATAATCATAGTATGCGGCAACTGCTAACATGATTCAGACGGACTTAAGCTTCGCTACGGGAGAGAATGTCTCATCGTAGTCAATCCCTTGAACTTGTCGATAACCCTTAGGGACAAGTCGAGCTTTATAGACGGTAATATTACCATCCGCGTCCGTCTTCTTCTTAAAGATCCATTTGTTTTCTATCGCTCGCCGTTCATCGGGCAAGTCTGTCAAAGTCCATACTTTGTTTTCATACATGGATCCTATCTTGGATTGCATGGCTTCAAGCCATTTGTTGGAATCTGGGCCCGCCGTCGCTTCTTCATAGTTCGAAGGTTCACCATTGTCTAAACAACATGATTTCCAGGACAGGATTGCCATACCACTCTGGTGTGGAACGTGTCCGTGTGGACCTACGAAGTTCAGTAGTAACTTGATCCGAAGTACCTTGATCATCATCATTAACTTCCTCTTCAGTTGGTGCTGGCACCACAGGAACATCTTCCTGAGCTGCGCTACTCACCGGTTCAAGAGGTAGTACTTCATCAAGTTCCACCTTCCTCCCACTTAATTCTTTCGAGAGAAACTCTTTCTCCAGAAAGGACCCGTTCTTGGCGACAAAGATCTTGCCCTCGGATCTTAAGTAGAAGGTATACCCAATGGTTTCCTCAGGGTATCCTATGAAGACGCATTTTTCCGACTTGGGTTCGAGCTTTTCAGGTTGAAGTTTCTTGACATAAGCATCGCATCCCCAAACTTTTAGAAACGACAGCTTAGGTTTCTTCCCAAACCATAATTCATACGGTGTCGTCTCAATGGATTTAGACGGTGCCCTATTTAAAGTGAATGTAGCTGTCTCTAGAGCATATCCCCAAAATGATAGCGGTAAATCGGTAAGAGACATCATAGATCGCACCATATCCAATAAAGTGCGATTAGGACGTTCGGACTCACCGTTACGCTGAGGTGTTCCAGGTGGCGTGAGTTGTGAAACGATTCCACATTTCCTTAAGTGTGTACCAAATTCGTGACTTAAATATACTCCTCCACGATCTGATCGTAAGAATTTTATCTTTCGGTCATGCTGATTCTCTACCTCATTCTGAAATTCCTTGAACTTTTCAAACGTCTCAGACTTGTGTTTTATTAAGTAGACATACCCATATCTACTCAAGTCGTCAGTGAGAGTGAGAACATAACGATATCCTCCGCGAGCCTCAACGCTCATTGGACCGCACACATCATTATGTATGATTTCCAACAAGTTGGTTGCTCGCTCCATTGTTCCGGAGAACGGAGTCTTGGTCATTTTTCCCATGAGGCATGGTCCGCATGTGTCAAATGACTCATAATCGAGAGACTCTAAAAGTCCATCAGCATGGAGCTTCTTCATGCGCTTGACACCAATGTGACCAAGGCGGCAGTGCCACAAGTATGTGGGACTATCGTTATCAACTTTACATCTTTTGGTATTCACACTATGAATATGTGTAACATTACACTCGAGATTCATTAAGAATAAAACATTCACCAGCGGGGCATGACCATAAAACATATCTGTCATATAAATAGAACAACCATTATTCTCGGATTTAAATGAGTAGCCATGTCGAATTAAACGAGATCCTGATACAATGTTCATTCTCAAAGCTGGTACTAAATAACAATTATTGAGGTTTAAAACTAATCCCGTAGGTAAATGTAGAGGTAGCGTGCCGATGGCGATCACATCGACCTTGGAACCATTCCCGACGCGCATCGTCACCTCGTCCTTCGCCAATCTCCGCTTATTTCGCAGCTCCTGCTTTGAGTTACAAATATGAGCAACCGCACCGGTATCAAATACCAAAGAGCTACTACGAGTACTAGTAAGGTACACATCAATTACATGTATATCACATATACCTTTGGTTTTGTTGGCCTTCTTGTCCGCTAAGTAGTTGGGGCAGTTCCGCTTCCAGTGACCACTTCCCTTGCAATAAAAGCACTTAGTTTCAGGCTTGGTTCCATTGTTTCACTTCTTCCCGGCAACTGGCTTATCGGGCGCGGCCACTCCCTTGCCGTCCTTCTTGAAGTTCTTCTTACCCTTGCCTTTCTTGAACTTAGTGGTTTTATTCACCATCAACACTTGATGTTCCTTTTTGATCTCTACCTCCGCTGATTTCAGCATTGAATATACCTCGGGAATGGTCTTTTCCATCCCCTGCATATTGAAGTTCATCACAAAGCTCTTGTAGCTCGGTGGAAGCAACTGAAGGATTATGTCAATGACCGCGTCATCCGGGAGATTAACTCCCAGCTGAGTCAAGCGGTTGTGCAACCCATGCATCTTGAGTATGTGCTCACTGACATAACTATTTTCCTCCATCTTATAGCTGAAGAACTTGTTGGAGACTTCATATCTCTTGACCCGGGCATGAGGTTGGAAAACCATTTTCAGCTCTTCGAACATCTCATATGCTCCGTGTTGCTCAAAACGCTTTTGGAGCCCCGGTTCTAAGCTGTAAAGCATGCCGCACTGAACAAGGGAGTAATCATCAGCACGAGACTGCCAAGCTATCATAACGTCTTGGTTCTCTAGGATTGGTGCTTCACCTAGCGGTGCTTCTAGGACATAATCTTTCTTGGCAGCTATGAGGATGATCCTCAGGTTCCGGACCCAGTCCGTATAGTTGCTGCCATCATCTTTCAGCTTGGTTTTCTCTAGGAACGCGTTGAAATTGAGGGTAACGTGGGCCATTTGATCTACATGACATATTGTACAGATTTTAGACTAAGTTCATGATAATTAAGTTCATCTAATCAAATTATTTAATGAACTCCCACTCAGATTAGACATCCCTCTAGTCATCTAAGTGAAACATGATCCGAGTCAACTAGGCCATGTCCGATCATCATGTGAGACGGACTAGTTGACGTCGGTGAACATCTCCATGTTGATCGTATCTTCTATACGACTCATGCTCGACCTTACGGTCCTCCGTGTTCCGAGGCCATGTCTGTACATGCTAGGCTCGTCAAGTCAACCTAAGTGTATTGCGTGTGTAAATCTGGCTTACACCCGTTGTATTCGAACATTAGGATCTATCACACCCGATCATCACGTGGGGCTTCGAAACAACGAACCTTCGCAACGGTGCACAGTTAGCGGGAACACTTTTCTTGAAATTATTATGAGGGATCATCTTATTTACTACCGTCGTTCTAAGTAAACAAGATGGAAAACATGATAAACATCACATGCAATCAAATAGTGACATGATACGGCCAATATCATATAGCTCCTTTGATCTCCATCTTCAGGGCTCCATGATCATCTTCGTCACCGGCATGACACCATGATCTCCATCATCGTGTCTCCATGAAGTTGCTCGCCAACTATTACTGCTACTACTATGGCTAACGCGTTTAGCAATAAAGTAAAGTAATTTACATGGCGTTAATCATTGACACACAGGTCATACAGTAATTAAGACAACTCCTATGGCTCCTGCCGGTTGTCATACTCATCGACATGCAAGTCATGATTCCTATTACAAGAACATGATCTCATACATCACATATATATCATTCATCATTCATCACAACTTTTGGCCATATCACATCACAAATCATATGCTGCAAAAACAAGTTAGACGTCCTCTAATTGTTGTTGCATGTTTTACGTGGCTGCAATAGGGTTCTAGCAAGAACGTTTTCTTGCCTACGTAAAAGCCACAACGTGATTTGCCAATTTCTATTTAGCCTTTATAAGGACCCTTTTCATCGAATCCGCTCCAACTAAAGTGGGAGAGACAGACACCCGCTAGCCACCTTATGCAACTAGTGCATGTCAGTCGGTGGAACCTGTCTCACGTAAGCGTACGTGTAAGGTCGGTCCGGGCCGCTTCATCCCACAATACCGCCGAAGCAAAATAAGACTATTAGTGGCAAGAAAGTTGACAACATCTACGCCCACAACAAATTGTGTTCTACTCGTGCAAAGAGAACTACACATAGACCTAGCTCATGATGCCACTGTTGGGGAACATTGCAGAAAATAAAAAAATTCTACGCTTTCACCAAGATCAATCTATGAGTTCATCTAGCAACGAGAGAAAGGAGTGCATCTACGTACCCTTGTAGATCGCGAGCGGAAGCGTTCAAGAGAACGGGGTTGAGGGAGTCGTACTCGTCGTGCTCCAAATCATCGATGATCCTAGTGCTGAACGGACAGCACCTCCGCGTTCAACACACGTACGGTTGAGGAAGACGTCTCCTCCTTCTTGATCCAGCAAGGGGGGAGGAGAGGTTGACGGAGATCCAGCAGCACGATGGCGTGGTGGTGGATGCAGCAGTGATCTCGGCAGGGCTTCGCCGAGCTTCTACGAGAGGGAGAGGTGTAGCAAGGGGGAAGGGAGGCGCCAAGAGCATGGGTGCGGCTGCCCTCCCTCCCCCCTCTTTATATAGGCCCCCTAGGGGGGGCGCTGGCCCTAGGAGATGGGATCTCCAAGGGGGGGCGGCGGCCAGGGGGGAAACTTGATCCCCAAGCCCACCTGGGGCTGGTTCCCCTCCCACTTGAGCCCATGGGGCCCTCCGGGATAGGTTGCCCCACCCGGTGGACCCCCGGGACCCTTCTGGTGGTCCCGGTACAATATCGGTGACCCCCGAAACTTTCCCGATGGCCGAAACCTGACTTCTTATATATAATTCTTCACCTCTGGACCATTCTGGAACTCCTTGTGACGTCCGGGATCTCATCCGGGACTCGGAACAACTTTCGGGTTACTGCATACTAATATCTCTACAACCCTAGCGTCGCCGAACCTTAAGTGTGTAGACCCTACGGGTTCGAGAGACATGTAGACATGACCGAGACGCCTCTCCGGTCAATAACCAACAGCGGGATCTGGATACCCATGTTGGCTCCCACATACTCCTCAATGATCTCATCGGATGAACCACGATGTCGAGGATTCAATCAACCCCGTATACAATTCCCTTTGTCAATCGGTACGTTACTTGCCTGAGACTCGATCGTCGGTATCCCAATACCTCATTTAATCTCGTTACTGGCAAGTCACTTTACTCGTACCATAATGCATGATCCCGTGACCAGACACTTGGTCACATTGAGCTCATTATGATGATGCATTACCGAGTGGGCCGAGAGATACCTCTCCATCATACGGAGTGACAAATCCCAGTCTCGATTCGTGCCAACCCAACAGACACTTTCAGAGATACCCGTAGTGCACCTTTATAGTCACCCAGTTACGTTGTGACGTTTGGCACACCCAAAGTACTCCTACGGTATCCGGGAGTTACACAATCTCATGGTCTAAGGAAATGATACTTGACATTTGGAATAGCTCTAGCTAAACGAACTACAAGATCTTTGAGCTATGCTTAGGATTGGGTCTTGTCCATCACATCATTCTCCTAATGATGTGATCCCGTTATCAATGACATCCAATGCCCATAGTCAGGAAACCATGACTATCTGTTGATCAACGAGCTAGTCAACTAGAGGCTTACTAGGGACATGTTGTGGTCTATGTATTCACACGTGTATTACGATTTCCGGATAACACAGTTATAGCATGAATAACAGACAATTATCATGAACAAAGAAATATAATAATAACCATTTATTATTGCCTCTAGGGCATATTTCCAACACTTGAACCATCCAGCGCTCCTCTTCTGGTAAAGTGGCGATGTAGGTCCCGGTGAATCTTGGTACTCCGTTGTTCAGGTATCTAGTGACTTCCTTTAGGTGGCTTCCAAAGGGTGTATCTTCATCCGATTGCATGAACTTGTTCCTTGCATCCGCCATCCTAAAAGAGTAGAAAAGATGAGGAGTCGGAAATAAGAGGAGAGAGTAGTGATCTAGGGCTTTAGCTTAGTGGTCGTGTCCTACAGTCAGCGTGTGCTCTGATACGCGGTCTCAGCCACCGCCCCGAGGCTGTCTTCGCGGTTGCACCGACCCGCGCTCCGCCGCTGCACCGCCCCTTCGGTCCGTAGCGCCGCGGCTCGCGGTCCCCGCCGCCGCTCCGAGGTCTTCCTGCCGTCACCCCGATGTAGCGACCAGACCTCAAACAGTCTGATCTCTGTGCTTTAGTGTCATCCCTGGATCAGTAATGCTGACATGCACAGTACTTGAAGGATTTATAAAAGAGTAGCAATCACACACTTATTACATCGAATGTCTCAAAACAGAGCTTGTTACAATAAATATGGCTTAAGGCCATCTAATAACGATAACAACGGAAGGCTTGGAAGATAAGCGAGTCCATCAACTCCAACGGCATCACTGAGTATAAGATCACGACCTAAGGCACCTTACTCGTCGTCTGAAAATTCTTCAACATGAACGTTGCAGCCCGAAAACGGGTCAGCACATGGAATATGCTGGAAATGTAACACATAGAGAGTAATGAACACAAATATGCTATACTACATGCATATATGGCTGGTGGAAAGCTCTATGGTTACAATTTTGCATAAAGACAATTTTTCCCTACTACAAAGGAATAAATTTTATTTAACTATCATGGTGGTTGTTAAACATTGAGAAGATAGACATCCTCTCAATCCCAATTAAACATTATCATTAAACCCAACAAATTAAATTAACATAAAATGATGAGATTCACATGATAATCCAGGGACTAGATACTCAAAACATCCATAACCGGGGACACGACAAACCATGATTAGTTTGTACACTCTGCAGAGGTTTGTGCACTTTTCCCCATAAAACTCGATCTTCTCTATGGATTTCTCGCAATACATGGTGTTTGAGAAACGGATGACCGAGACATAGTCTTTCAGAAGCGCTAGCACCTTACGATCGGGTAGACAGTTACACCTACTTTTCCCTACATCTGCTAGTCTACCACTGTAAGAGTTCGCACGACTTAATCAACTATGCTAGAGCCCATAGTAGCTTGTGGCTGCACACATAAGTTTCTAGCATGAAGAATCTCATGATCCCTTTGAGCCTGGGTGGCGGTCCATAAAGAAAACAGGCAATCGCTGGAATACCCAGGTGCCTCAATCCACCCAGATGTGTGTTAAAGTTGGCACCTTAAATAAACCATCAAATAACAATCTCACATCTGTCATGGATACACTCACCCAATCCACGTCTACTAGCATAGCATGGCATTATAAGCAAACGTAGAAGTAACTCCCAAGGGTTTGATAATAAAACAGGTAATAGGTACTACCTCATCTACTTCCCAAAACCCACATATTAATCAGATCCTAACCATGCAATTGTTTGAGGATTGATCTAATGCAATAAAACTGGGTAGTAAAGAGGTATGATCAAAGTGTTACTTGCCTTGCTGATGATCCGTGAACTAGCGATTCGAAGTAGCAAGCGGCGCACTTCGGGTACTCTATCACAACAAACAAGCATACAATAAGTACTCATCTAATGCATGGGTAAAACTGAGGTAAGAAACTAACCAGAAAGTGTTGGAAATATGCCCTAGAGGCAATAATAATTTAGTTATTATTATATTTCCTTGTTCATGATAATCGTTTATTATCCATGCTATAATTGTATTGATAGGAAACACAGATACATGTGTGGGTACATAGACAACACCATGTCCCTAGTAAGCCTCTAGTTGACTAGCTCGTTGATCAATAGATGGTTACGATTTCCTGACCATGGACATTGGATGTCGTTGATAACGGGATCACATCATTAGGAGAATGATGTGATGGACAAGACCCAATCCTAAGCCTAGCACAAAGACCGTGTAGTTCATATGCTAAAGCTTTTCTAATGTCAAGTATCATTTCCTTAGACCATGAGATTGTGTAACTCCCGAATACCGTAGGAATGCTTTGGGTGTACCAAACGTCACAACGTAACTGGGTGGCTATAAAGGTGCACTACAGGTATCAACGAAAGTGTTTGTTGGGTTGGCACGAATCGAGACTGGGAATTGTCACTCCGTGTGATGGAGAGGTATCTCTGGGCCCACTCGGTAGGACATCATCATAATGTGCACAATGTGATCAAAGAGTTGATCGCGGGATGATGTGTTACGGAACGAGTAAAGAGACTTGCCGGTAACGAGATTGAACAAGGTATCGGCATACCGACGATCGAATCTCGGGTAAGTACAATACCATTAGACAAAGGGAATTGTATACGGGATTGCTTGAATCCTTGACATCGTGGTTCATCCGATGAGATCATCGTGGAACATGTGCGAGCCAACATGGGTATCCAGATCCCGTTGTTGGTTATTGGCCAGAGAGCTGTCTCGGTCATGTCTGCATGATTCCCGAACCCGTAGGGTCTACACACTTAAGGTTCGGTGACGCTAGAGTTGTTATGGGAATTGGTGTGCAGTTACCGAATGTTGTTCGGAGTCCCGGATGAGATTCCGGATGTCACGAGGAGTTCCGGAATGGTCCGGAGGTAAAGATTTATATATGGGAAGTCCTATTTTGGCCACCGGAAAATGTTCGGGATTTTTCGGTATTGTACCGGGAAGGTTCTAGAAGGTTCCGGAGTGGGGCCCACCAGCATGAGAGGACCCACATGAACGTGGGTAGTGGGGGCAAGGCCCCACACCCTTGGTCAAGGCGCATCAAGATCCCCCCTTAGAAGGAATAAGATCATATTCCGAAGGGATAAGATCAAGATCCCTAAAAAGGGGGGATAACAATCGGTGGGGAAGGAAATGATGGGATTTCTTTCCTCCCACCTTTGCCAACACCCCAATGGACTTGGAGGGCAAGATACCAGCCCCCTCCACCACTATATATAGTGGGGAGGCGCATGGGAGCTTCACCCTTGCCCCTGGCGCAGCCCTCCCCCTCTCCCAAGTACTCCCCCTCACTCGCGGTGCTTGGCCAGGCCCTGCAGGATTGCCACGCTCCTCCACCACCACCACGCCGTTGTGCTGCTGCTGGATGGAGTCTTCCCCAACCTCTCCCTCTCTCCTTGCTGGATCAAGGCATGGGAGACGTCACCGGGTTGTACGTGTGTTGAACGCGGAGGTGCCGTTCGTTCGGCACTAGGATCTCCGGTGATTTGGATCACGATGAGTACGACTCCTTCAACCCCGTTCTCTTGAACGCTTCCGCTTAGCAATCTACAAGGGTATGTAGATGCACTCTCCTTCCCCTCGTTGCTGGTTTCTCCATAGATAGATCTTGGTGACACGTAGGAAAATTTTGACTTTCTGCTACGTTCCCCAACAAAAAGTTCAACTTAAGAACTCCGGTTTGCAAAAAGAATCAAATCAAACGAAGCAACGAAAGTCAAACAGCGAAAGAAACAAGCTTCGTTTACTAATCTGGACCTAAGTCAAATTTTACAGAAGCAAAAACTTGTTTGAGTTGGTTAGACGGAAAGAGGGTTTCAAAATGAAACTCTAGGCGCTTGAATGGCCTGATTCCGATAAACAAGCGAAAAGAAAAACTAAAACAAAAATCGGATCAGAAACCGCGATCTGGAATAATCGTAGAAATCCAAGAAAAGAAAAACTGACGAACGGTTTAAAGAACAGACATTCATTAACTGCAACTAAACGGTGAACTCGTCCGTTAAAACGAATGAATGAGCGAACACTCGCTAAATAAGTGAACCGATAAAAAAATAAAACCTAGGGTTTTCGAAAAGACAGAGTTGGTTTTCTTTAGAAAACCGGGGCGGTGGCGGGCGGCTACCTCGTCGGGGCTCCGGTGAGGTCCGGCGGCTCCGGCGGGGTCCGGTGGGCGGCCTGGCTCCGAGCGGCCTGGCTCCGGGCGGCAAGGCGACGGCGGCGCGATCGGCGGCGGCGGGAGGCGGGGCGGGTCGGGGTGGCGGGGTGAGGAGGGCGGCGGCGGCGAGCGGTATTTATGGGGGAGGGGGCGTCCTGGCTTGGGGAAGGGGCGCCTCGGGAGGCGTGCTCCTCCCGGATTCGGGCGGCGGCGGCGGCTTTGCTCGGAACTCCGGTCCCGAGCCGGTGCGGGAGACGGCGGCGGCTCTGGGCCAGCTCGGCTGGGCCTTCGGCCCAGTCGGGTGTTTTAAAATAAATTTCGCCGAAACGAAGAAAAATTCTAGAAAATAAAAATAAAATTCTAAAAATGCCAAAATAAATTTTCACCGCCTAAATAAAATATTTAGAACAAGATGAACCTTTTCTTGGCCCTAAAATGCAGTTTTAAAAAACGTGCAATTTTTCTAAATTCAAATAAAAAGCCAAAAAACTTCGAAATAAAATCTTATTTGATTTTTTATTAAATCCTCAATATTTCTTTATTTTTGGGAAAGTCCTTTTATTCCTGCTCTCTTTTTTTTATAATAGAATAATTGAATATAAAATAAATAAAATCAAATGATCCTATTTTCTAAATTTGAGAAAACTCAAATATGAAAATAACGAAATCCCCAACTCTCTCCGTGGGTCCTTGAGTTGCGTAGAATTTCTGGATCAGGCCAAATGTAATAAAATATGATATGCAATGATGATCTAATGTATAACATTTCAAATTGAAAATTTGGGATGTTACACCAGATCTGTCCGCCGCCGCTGCGTCGCCCATTCAGGCCGTAGTGCCGCGGCCTGCAGTCCACTTCGCCGTCCCCGCGTGTCGATGTTGTGTGGTATGTGTCCCGCCGTCTCCCTTGGCGCAGGAACGTCACCGTCTACGCCGGTGTTCGTCACGCTATCAGGGTTCTTCGCCTACTTCAAGCATCGCCACCGCGCTCCTAACCTAGCCACCACCGCTGCCGTCAGGCCGTCGCCGCCGCTCTTCTTCGGCTGCTGCCGCCGCTACCCCGGTAGCCGCCGCAGCCGCCCGTCCACTCCCTTCGTCTTCGTCCAGCACCAGCCTGTCGCTAGCGTCGCCGTCATATACCCCGACCGCTTCATCTACTCCGACAACCGTGGGCGACATTGGCCCCGCGCCGATTGGTGCCGCAACCTTCGTCGAGTCCTTCTCTGCTGGTCTCTCTGACTTCTTCGACATGGTGTACATCTCGTGCAGGTCCCAGTCTACGCATGCCCGGTGCTGGCAACACCGCTGCGCGCCTTTGTCCACGACATGTCCCCGGGCTTGGCAAGCCTGGTGCGGTGCTTCGTCAACTTCGTCTTCGTCCGTCTAAGCATGCCCGGTGCTGGCAACACCGACACGTGCATTCGTCTACGATGTGTCCCCGGGTTTGGCAACCCCGGCGTGACGCGTCGTCAATATCATCTACTTCCTGGCGCACCACTACTTCGGCACCACTGCGCCATGACTAACTCGGCGCCTCCTTGTGCCCGCGTCTCCATGGCGACTTCCTCGACACCGGCCACCCCGACTCGACATCGACCACGGCGTTCTTCACACAGCTACCTCGACCACCGCTCCACCACCCACACTCTTGGCTACATCGACAAATGGCACAAAGGGCTACCGCCCTGCTTGAGCAACCTCGTCGGTTTCCTCTCCAGTCACGCCTTCTGCGATGTGTCAACCGTTACGACTGTGGGCGGTGTCCGTCGGCTTGCCTTCGGATTCTTCTCCAGTCTCACTGTCTGCTTTGCTACCATTGTCACTGCGGGGGGTGTTGAGTATATGATTATTAGGAAGTATAGGATAGACTAGGATTTGATCCTGCCTTGTCTTGTACTCCAAATTAATTATTGTAGTCCTATATATATGCCCATGAGGCTCAAGCAATACAACGACTATTCCACCAAATCCCTCTCTCCCTTCTAACAGGAAGGAACACTCTCCAACAGGGAAGTATTCCCGTGAATATAATTCTAGCATTGCTTGCCAGCCCGTGTGCCACTTTTTCGCTCTCTCTTTGTACGTACTGAACATTCCTCTCAGCAATTTAGGCGAGGAGATTTTTGCTTCTTGATATTCATCGCGCTATCTTGAACAATTTTTAGTCGTCATTTATAAATTCTGTATGATCTGTTTGCAAGAAGCCGGAGGCGGGAGGCCTGCAACAGCCGCAGTAGT
>NC_057810.1:99808356-99816396 GCF_018294505.1 Triticum aestivum
CACACACTAAACGTAATAAAAAAATTGGTATGGGCATGGGCATTGAGATTTGATCCCCATATCTCTTCCATTTGTTCCAACAACACTAATCATCTAGGACTACACATTTAATTTGCTAAGGTCTACAACTTTTCACTTCTTGTTGTGCACCAAACATGGCATTAAGAAAGGCAGCGGCTTGTTTTTTTCCAGGTTTTGCTTCCCTGGTTTTCTACTGTTTAATTTTTCCTTCTCTTTTTTTTCATTTTCTTTTCCTGTTTTTAAATTCGTACTTAAATGGTTAACTTTTCTTAAATTAACGAAATTTTTTCCAAATTTGTGAACTTTTTCTCACTATTCTAGTGTTTGTTTTTGTTTCTTTGTCATTTTTCCATTTCTGTTTCAAAAAATACTCGTACTTTTAAAAATTCGTTCAAATATTGATTTTTTTTGCCTTTTCAATTTTTTCTCAAAAATACAGTTTTTCTAATTTCAAAAAATTGTAGCGAAACTACAAATATTTCCTGTCTTTCAAAATTGCTTCAAATACTACAATACGAACATTTATTAAGTGAGAACAAAATATTTAACTTCAACACTTTTTGAATTTTCAATCATTTACTAAAAAACACTAACAAATTTGAAATTTCATAATATTTAGAAAAATGTGAAAAAATTGAAACCAATATTTTTTGTCTCACTGAACATCCTAGAATTCTTTTTGAAAACAAGAACATTTTTGAAATCACAAACAAATTTTGATAGTGCAAACATTATTTGAAACTCGCCAAAAATTGGAGCCATTTGATGGATGTCGGAAAGAAAATGGGCTCTGGAACGGAGCCTTTTTGTTTACCCGGATACCCTACCTTGAACACGATATTTTTTTGGACGTCCTTCAAATAACCCCAACTTTTGCCACGAGGTGGGCATGCCCATGGTAGGTATCCATGCCATGTTCGAAGGATTTTTGACAATGTATGCACATTGCGACATGTCGGACCAATTATCAATCTTTTTTCACTGAGAAAACTGCAGAAATTGTAAAATATGTCGAACAGCCAAACAACTTGGCATGGTCCCTTGAATTGGTCATACAAGACCATGAAAAAAATCTTTCACCAATTCCAAAAATATAGGGGAGTTTCAAATAATGGTCGCGCTTTCAATTTTTTTTCCTAATTTAAAAAATGATCATGTTCCTAAAAAATATCTACAAAATACAAAAAAATGTTCGGGCAAATTTAAAAAATAGTTTCATTTTTAGTATTTTTCTGTTTTTTATTAAATTACAAATTTGTTAATGCTTTTTTTAAAACAATAATGTTTGTGTTCAAACATTTGTTCACTCCTTTTAAAGAAATGTTTCAGTTCTGGCATTCTGAGCCAAAGCATTCACATAACTTTGCTTTTGGTCTCAGATCAGAACTGAAGAAGAATTAGCAGCTAATCATGCCCATTATCCGATCTAACTCAGAATTGCTGGAAGAAAAATTTGGAGGTTTATAATTTGGTTGGTGCTACCTCCTCGTGGAGCTTGTGGTGTTTACAAAATGAATTTTCCTTTCAAGGGAGAACATGGATCAATGTACATTGCATCTCCGGCGAGCTAGGTGCATCAGTGAAAGTGTTGGGCAACGAATCGCAATCGATGCTGCTGATGTTGTGTACCTTCTTGCTGGATCGCGGCATGGGGAGCTTCTGAGACATGCTTGGGATAGTGATTCCGGCAAATGCATCTAATGAGGAACACCGTGATCACCGAGGGCTTTTATGTGGAGGTGATTCGCCATGATTTGGGAGCTTTGTGTGTATGCTTTTGTCTACTGCATTCCCCTGTGTTATTGTAATAAAAACCATGGTGTGGCTATAAAACTTTGAAACGTTTGAACATGGCTTGCCAACTCTGAATTTCTCTATTTTCGGTTTCATCACTTAAAAGATTGATCCAGGGGGAACCTCTTTCACTACAAAAAATTGGCCCGCTATTTTGCTCCCGGTGAGAACACATACGCTAGTCTAGCCCTGACGGCTTCCGTGAGGAGCTCAAGTCTTTGATTGTAGTTGCAAGATTTGTTGATAATTGCAAGATATGGTATATCTCATCTTTTTTCTTGGAGGATCTCACCTTTTTGTTGGAGGAAATAAAACGAGAGAGTTAGCAAGGACTTAGGATTGCTGGCGTGAAAATTTACGAGGTTTTTGGCCATCAAAACTGTAGGTTGTAAGGACTGTTGTACCACTTAAAGCCATGTTCAGCAATAAGTAGGAGTCTTTTGCCAAAATAAAAAAAAGGAGAGGAGCCATATACAAACATGTGTGCTAATTTTTTATTTCTTATTCACACCACAATGCTATGTCTACTTTATGGCAAGATTTCTGGCTTGCGAGTCACGGGGAATTTATATGATTAACAAGCTTGAGAACTAGTATGAGTTCTACTTGACATAGCACGGCCCCGGTGTATTGCATATTTATTCTATAAATGGCGTTGTACTTGAGATAGCTTTGAGCCTTCAATGTTGTTAATGGCTTGGTTGACCTTTCTTGACCGTAACATATACCCTAAATGTTTATTTTTCACCTTTCTATGTTGTGATGGAAGGGAATGGCTAGTAGGACCGGTTAGCTACTGATTTGACCGAAACACAACTTGAGCCGTGCGTGCTAGACAGCCTCCTTTTATGAGAAAAGAGCTAAGGAAATTTTGCCGAGTCTTCAATGCACTTTTCTTTACTAGAGATATCATTACCATATTTGAATCCCGAGTTTTTGCTCAGGTCTACCCAGAGAAAAAGAAAAAAAACTTGTTTTAGGCTCAGAGGCTTCTAAACTTTAGCAAGATCATGCCTGACTAAGTTACATGAATGCATGAAACGTTATGGAGAGGACCCTACATTCTGTCGAGCGGTTGAACTCTTCCCAACTACTATGTGGTACTATTAGATTTAGTAATTATTGCATTGGTGGTGATATCACCATATATGTACCAAGAATGAGAGAGTTTTGAATACAAATCGGATAACCAAATATGTCTGATATCTCAACAGCTCAGGTAGCATTACTCCCTCCAACTATGTAGAGGTGGAGCACATCAGTACACAGTATACCACGTACACTACAAGAAATATATCAACTTGTGACCTTGACTATTGGTCACTGAAAGGTCATTGTTTTTCATTTGCGACATTTTTGTGACAAAAAATAGACGGTCAAAAGCTGCCAGTCGTAAACTGAAATTAACGACTTTCTCTCTGAGAAGGTCGTAGACGTTTACAACCAAAATAGAATGTCATTGAACCCATGACCTTTTGTTTTGGTCACTGGCATATTTGGTTAGGGGGTTTTGGGGGGGTTAATTTAGGTGTTTCATATATTGTGTTAGCTAGCTAATTAATAGAGAGAAGTGTCCTCTCTTATCTCCGAGCTTGGTCGATGCTACGTACTATACGTATAGAGAGGACTAGACACGCTAGCTAGTAAGCAAATGAAGGAAAAAGAAGATTGTCATGAACATATGCATATAAAGAGAAGTGATATCCACCATCTCTCCTTCTCTGAGAGATTGGTCGAGCAACAAGTTCTCGTATATCTATCCGACGCTACGTACTGACTACATATGTACAATATAATTATATCTTAATTACAATATAATCTCCTAATTCCAAATGAACTCAGCGTCCACATGGTATTCTCCGCTTTTAGCGATGACGTGGTCAAGAAAGGATGCCGCCAATTCCTCTTAAATTCCTCGCATACGATCTGGTGGTAGGAGTTCATCCCGCATCCGAAATATCTAATTTGAAGAAGGGGGTCAATACATATATATATATGAATAAATGAAACTAAACACAAATGATGGTAATAAAATAAAATTGTGAATATTATTATTTACGCACTTCATATTGTTTGTGAGAGTAGCCCCGCTCACAGGTCGTGTGGCGGATGGACTCGCAAATGTAGTATCCACAGTAATCATTCCCTTGTTCCTGCCACAACCACTTTACAAGAAATAGAGGTCAATCAAACTGATAATTAGCAAGCATGCTAAATGGTATTGATGAAACTAGTGCTTGAATCATTAGGAGATGCGTGGAACATGCTACTATAGTACTTACTTCCAGAGCCTCTAATTAAACCATACATTGAAATTATGTAAAACATTTCAATGCAAAAACAAATGCGATCCAACTGCATAATGATACCAAGCCTCGGTATGAATGGCATATTTTCTAATCTTTTTAATCTTCAACCGCATTGCATCCATCTTGATCTTGCGATCATCGACGACATCTGCAACATGCAACTCCAATATCATCTCCTCCTCCTTAATTTTTCTTATTTTTTCCTTCAAGTAATTGTTTTCTTCTTCAACTAAATTCAACCTCTCGACAATAGGGTCGATTGGAATTTCCGGTTCAACAACCTCCTAGATAAATAAAATCTATGTCACATTGGTCGGCATAATTGTCATAAACAATAAATGAACCAAATAATTATGAAAATATAATATATACCACATCTGAATCATAGACAGGACGAGGACCGACGGGGGCGGATAACAAAACCATCGCGCTATATAATAACAAGGAATAATAAAAGTAAGAAAATTAGACAAGTATCTATCTGAAGTCAGAATTTTTGTCTTTCAGAAAGAAGATAAGAACAAGAGGCTCACCACGGTGGTGCCGGCGACGAGATCGGCGCGGGCGATCGACGGCGGTGAAGACGGGGCGGGGACGGGGCGTGACGGACCGCTAAATCTAGACAAATCTCGTTGAAAATGGAGCTCGGAGGTCGAGTTTCGAGAGGAGAAAGTTTAACTAGTGTGGCTCGGGCATTTCATCGAACACCTCATGTGCATAGGAGGTGAACTAGAGCACCCAAATGCCCTCCCCTCGCCGGCTTGACAAAACAGAGCACTATGGAGTGCTCTGCTGCGGCGATGGGGTATATTAGGCAAGTTATTTGTCCCGGTTCATGGCATGAACCGGGACTAAAGCCATCCCTTCTGTCCCGGTTCAAGCCAAGAATCGGGACCAATGGTTGTGGGCCAGCAGCGAGGACCATTGGTCCCGGTTTGTGGCACAAACTGGGACAAATGGTTCCACACAAACCGGGACCAATGCCCACGAGGCCCCGGCCGGCCCCCTGGGCTCATGAACCGGGTCTAATACCCCCCATTGGTCCCGGTTCTTGAAGAACCGGGACTAATGGGTTGGCCAGGGCCGAACGGTAGCCCTGTTTTCTACTAGTGTAACAACCAAAATAGGTTTATTACAATATATTCTGTGTAGAACAGAACATGTGAAACTCCATACACTCGTTCAAATCACAACAACCAGTTTAACCGTCAAATATTGCATGCCCAAAAACTTCTTCACGTACATAACCATACAATATTCCACACTAGCTACTCTTGGATACCACGGAACATGCTCTTCAACATAGAAATAAGTCATCAATGGAGTTCTACCAACAACACAAGCTCCATTCACCTACAAGAACAGAATGGAATATCAAGTACTTGGATCGTTCAAGCAGATTACAACAAACATATATATGTAAAAGTACATCAGGAAATATGATGGAGCAAATTGGACAACAGATACACTTATACAGCCCAACAAATGGGTGATGACGACAAGAAAAAAATATGCTCCCAGATTTGGACAAATAGTGTCAGATCAAGCAGAAAAGAAAACATGATTTCAGCAAAACTAAAACTGTCAATGAAAGTTGAATAACAATTCAATAAGATGGTTGTTCAATTTTCTATATGAGTATTCATGATTTCAGTTTTTCATCATCGTTTAAATAGCTTGGCAAACATTGACAGCAAAGAAACAAAAAATTTAAGTCAATAGCTTTGTGAGCATGTAGTAGATTGTTCACATCCTAATGAAATAGATGGCGAAGAAGCTTGAACTATACTAGCAACAGAAAGCAGTCAGCAGTATCTGAGAGTGACTGGTGGTTGTTTCAACAAACAAACAGCTTCTTGACATCTTAACATGGACCAAAGAACCGTTGTTACTTCACAATGCAGATAAATAGATTGACTCTAGCAAGCAAGGACCTGACTAGCAGCAAAATGTCAGCAGAATGTCTAGCAGAACAATAGCAGCAAAATGTCAGCAGCAAGCACTAAGGCCGGACCGTTGAGATGGTGATTCATGTGGCTTTCTCTTCCACATGTCAGCAGCAAGCACTAAGGTCGATCTTGTCGAACGCCACCGCCTAGGCGCTCCCGGCCTCCGCCAGTACCTGCCAAAAGACCCATTCAGAATTCAGATCACACCTACACACGATGAACCATTCAAATTCAAACCGACTTGATTCAGAGCATGGTTCTATAGCTTGTTTTCCAGGTTAGGTTAGGCTATGCACTTGTCCATCTAATCTAAACTAGTACAAAAGATGCATCAACACTCAGAACATGTTAGAGTGGAAAATACCATCACTGCATGGTATGCTACAATACATACATGACAGCTAAAAGGTTCATCCATAATACAGAAAAACTATGGTGTTGTGACACATACTATGTCATATAGAGATAGACTTCACAGGTGAAATCGAGGCAACGTATGATGCAAGTTTTCAGTGTGAGAAGCACCTAGGCAAGGGCTAACCTGGTTGATAAGGGCAGCAGAGCAATAGACGAGCTCGGTGTCGTTGCCATAGAGGACGATCTCATCCTTTACTTTCTCGGACCGCGGGATTGTCACACCGTCAAGCATGTCAACTTTCCTTACCTGTTCAAGGAAAGGGATAATCTCAGTACATTTCATACATGACTCAAGTAACACACATAAGCGTCAGACTAGATGAAGGCATGCAGGACATCACAAACACACAATGACAAGAATGGCATTTGCTTCTCTAGAGTATACGAAACTCAGATCCGTTGAAGCTAACAACACTATGAGACAACTACAATACGGAAAATGGCAACACTACTACAATAATGCTAGTGATCCCTATTCTAGGAATACCAACATGGAGCAATCAGACATCTCAAGTAAGGTTGTAATCATTGCAACAGTATCAACATCAGTCATCCCAGCCCTATGTGAATAGACTGCATTAGCATGAAGAGGGAATTTTAAGACTCCCAAAAACTCACAAGAACCATTCATTTCTAAGCAGAGTTCCCCAATCTACACCAGTCTGATGGTAGGTAAAAAGCTACACAAATCACATACATAGAATGATATATGAACAAAGATTTTATTGCCCAGAAATAACTCACAATTCAAAAGCAATCACTTATAAACCAGACATCTATTGAATGGAACGCTACACTATCAGGCAATTAGCTAGCTTACAGAGTATCCCGACAAATCCATAAATCGGGCTTGCAGATCTGGGCAGAAAGGGTAGGGAAGGGGGCGCTCACGTGTGGGTGCAGGTGGCCATGGACGACGACGGAGGGAGCGCGTCGGTGAAGTAGATCACGGCGGCGCGGAGGGCAGGGTAGGCGAGGACGCGGCGGGAGCTGCCCTTTCCACGACGGCCTCCATCTCGGGCCGCGGGATGAGCACGCCATTCCGGACGGCGACCACCAGGTCCTTCCAGTGCTCGTTCCCGAGCGGCGTGGGGAGGAGGTGGGGCGCCGCCGGGTCACCGCTGGACAGGGAAGGGGCGGAGGAGTCGGCGAGGAGCCAGTGGAGATGGCGGTGGAGGTGCGGCGCCAAGGGCGGGACGATCGCGGCGGCCCTACGGCGGAGGGCGCCGAGTGAGGCCTCTGGGACGGGCAGAGGAAGAGCGGCAGACATCCTCCTGGAGGCGAGGAGGAGCGGGTGGTGGCGCGCGGGCGCGGGCGGCGGGGTCGAGGAGAATGGATCTGAATCGGGATGGTAACAGAGGAGAGGGCCTACTCCGCGGGGTGCCGCGTCGCCTCGTCGGCGCTAAGCGAGTTGGCGAGGACCGCATACATGGTCGGCACGTCGCCGGTGGAGAGGGCCACCACCTCCATGGCCGGTGATGGGTGTAGGTATGCTGGGCACCGTCGAATCCCGCCTTAGGACGCCCGAGGTGGCGGTGGGAAGTTGGATC
>NC_057810.1:99816858-99827534 GCF_018294505.1 Triticum aestivum
GGTGAGGGAACGGGTGGGTGCCGGCGAAGGGACGGGTGGGTGGAGGAGGTGGGTGGCGGAGGTGGGTGGCGGCTGGGGAGGGGTGGGTGGCGGCAAGTGGAGGTGAGGGGAAAGTGCTAGGGTTCATTGCCAATGCAGGGGAGAGAGCGAGATGAGCGAGAGAGGGGAAAGTTCCTGGGTGGGCGGGTTGGTGGGAGAGGGACGAGAGGTGAGTGAGAGACGCTGGATCGAGGGACTGAAGGAGAGTGTGGATGGCTCAAATCTACTACAGTGGGGGCGATCCGTGGGCTGCTTCCTGATTGGTTCAAAACATGAGGCATTCATTAAAATTATCTCTTAGTGCTAAAAATAGGGGGTTTCGTGAAGCAGCTACCAAAATTATTTTGAAAAATGGCATCACTAAAATTTTCAATTAATTGAGACCATATTTTATGGATGATCACCAATTTGTATGCATTTCCGATCATACTAGCTATTTTTGGTCATTTAAACAAATTTCCGTTGATTCAACTAAAACTGGGTCAAATTTGAACTGTAGCTGCCTCATACTTTGCTCTTTATTTTTACCAAAAATCATTTCTAGGTACATAAGTATCTATTTAATCAGAGAAACATCAAAAGTTTTCGAAGATTCAACTACTAGCTAGGAATGGTCATTCCCGCCGTTTTGACCGCATTTTAAAACAGGCATAAAAAATTCAAAAAAATAAAAAATTTGGAAAACCTTCACATTGTTTCATTTATGTGACCAACTTTCCAGGAAAAATAATAAACTTGTAATACGGAAATTATTTAAAAAAAGTGTTCTCAGAAATGAGCTATCATGCGTGAAGATTCATGGCTTTCAAGCCAAATGATCAATCTTATGGCCACATTCATAGCATAGTTTGTTCAAATGATCTCATATTGTGCACATGGGTGTATCTTGGGATTCCAAACAATGTTGCCTAAGGGAGTTTTCATTTTCTTTCCACGGAAAATTCATTTTACATTTTCTGAGTGCCTGAAATGAGTTTTTTTTTGTGAAGGACCTACCATATATTTGTTGCAAAATTGTACCAAATAAATTTTCTAAAATACTAGGCCATGTTTAATGCACAATTGATAAAATGGTTGGGTGTCAAATTTTTTGATCCACCTCCGATGAAAAAGACAAATTTCTGCCGATTCAGCTGGAAACGGGTCAAATTTGAACTGCAGCTGCCTTATAGTTTGCTCTTTATTTTTCTCCAAAAATCATTTCTAGGTACATAAGTATCTATTTAATCAGAGAAACATCAAAAGTTTTCCAAGATTCAACCACTAGCTAGGAGCGGTCATTCCTGCCGTTTTGACCGCATTTTGAAACGGGCATAAAAAATTAAAAAAATTAAAAAATTGGAAAACCTTCGCATTGTGTCATTATATGTGACCAAATTCTCAGGAAAAATTATAAACTTGTAATACAGAAATTATTTTAAAGAAGTGTTCTTAGAAACGAGCTATCATGCATGAAGATTCATGGCTTTCAAGCCAAATGATCAATCTTATGGCCACATTCATGGCATAGTTTGTTCAAATGATCTCATATTGTGCACAAGGGTGCATCTTGGAATTCCAAACAATGTTGCCTAAGGGAGTTTTCATTTTATTTTCACGGAAAATTCATTTTCCATTTTCCGAGTACCTGAAATGAGTTTTTTTGTGAAGGACCTACCAAATTTTTGTTTTAAAATTGTACCAAATAATTTTTCTAAAATACCGGGCCATGTTTAATGCACAATTGAAAAAATGGTTGGGTGTCAAAAATTTTGATCCACCTCTGGTAAAAAAGACAAATTCCCGCTGATTCAGTAGGAAGCGGGTCAAATTTGAACTGTAGCTACCTCATAGTTTGCTCTATATTTTTTCCAAAAATCATTTCTAGGTACATAAGTATCTATTTAATCAGAAATACATGGTTTGGTGGCGAGACATCGAGGTTTGGACGGTGGCCGAGGGCCCCAACTCTAGAGCGGATAAGCTCGCATGCCCGCCGCGTGGTCACCACGTAACCGTGGTGTTGCCATGCGTTTTGGGCGGCCTATGCATGTCTAGTGGGTTGGGCACTCCCCAGGTAGGTGCTCGGAAGAAAATTACAACATAAGATTCTCATAAGGAGACCGAACTATGCTGCAAGATGAATTAGGAGCCAAGTGTTTGATTAGCGGTACGGGAATGGCCAATGGGCGTGAGTTTTTGCTGATGATGATCATATACTAAGAAGAATGTCTTCACAAATTTTTAGGGAAATCAAGAATATATAAATAACACTTCCTTCACAAAGTGCTGCTCTGAACAAAATAGGAAAATGAATATTGTTGAATTATTTTTGAACTAGGCAAGGAAGGTTTTTGACATATTTGATGAAGATATGATCCAAAAAATTTATGAGAATTTTTTGGGAATATTTGGAATAACAGAAATAAAGGTCGCTTCACAACCTAGGGAAAAAATCGACACATGGGCATGAACCATAGGCAAAACTGATGAGATGGCGCCTAGTCATCGCAACCCACCACAATTTACAAGGCTATGACCATCTATATTGGTCATTAACAACTAGAAATAAGGAAGCAGACAAGCGTTGTTTGCTTTATGACCATTTCATGTAAGGAAATTACGACCTTTCTGACCAAAATGGTCGCAATGGTTTAGCGTTTGGAGCCCCCCGAACAGCTTTTGGCCAATTAGTCTCAAATGGTCATAGATCTATGACCAATTCTTCTAGGGTTCATGAGGATACATAGGCCTGACCTATACGTAGGACTATACGTCCTACCCAAGGTCACTACCCTAGAAGATAAGAAGTCCAAGAGGCAGCAAGAGACCCCCAGTCGAAGATGTCGAGTGCAATCCACTCGACAGTCATGTCACTCGGGAGTCCTCCTACCTACTGTCACTTGACCATCCAGAGAATCACTCGACCTACCGAAGATCAGGAGTCACTCAGCATTACAACGGGCAGGCGTTCACTCCGTAGTCTTTAAGGTCATTAACAACACTTAAGGCTGGCGTTACCAGTAACGCCCCCTGATGAAGTCATGTACCTAGGGTAGGGTCACGTGCTTGTCCAAAGTACCCTCCCCAAGGACATCTTCAGAAGAATCTACCTTCCAGTCGACTGAGAGGGATTCCACTCGACGGACTCGAAGACATTCGACCATGAAGACTCACTCGACCACCAGGAGATCAAGAACCACTCTGCATCTCCACGTTCTGTAATTAAGGAGTCTTTATGGTCATGATGTGACTTTATGTAAGGCGTTACTGGTAACGCCCATCTTTATGTACTTTAAACCCTGCATAACTGAGGGCCGGAGGGGTCTGGCAGACACTATATAAGCCACCCCCCTCCTCAGTGTAAAGGGTTCGCACCCCTGTAACTCATACGCACATAATCCAGTCGACCGCCTTCGGGCTCCGAGACGTAGGGCTGTTACTTCCTCCGAGAAGGGCCTGAACTCATAAATCTCTTGCGTATACAACTACTCCATAGCTAGGATCTTGCCTCTCCATACCTACCCCCCATTCTACTGTCAGACTTAGAACCACGACAGTTGGCGCCCACCATGGGGCAGGTGTCTTAGCGATTTTTGGAGAAGTTGCAATTGTTCCGATTGTTTTCATCATGGTTTCGGGTGGAGTTTTGGTCGAGGGCCGCGAGATCCGTCTCGGCACGCTCACCTTCATCGCCGACGACTCCGCTTGGCTCCAGGAGGCTCCACTCGACATCGACGCGCTCCTCGTCCGCGGTGCGATGCATTTTCGGGCGTGTGTCCGCGGCGTTCTGCTGCGGCAACCGTTGGCTCCGTATCGGTCGACTCCCGTGTCATCCTCCCTCCCTATCTCCCGCCAGTGCAAGCCCTCTGGTCGGTCGAGGCTTCAGCGGTGGGTGAGGCATGCAGTAGCTCGCCAATCGGCCACCACCCAGGTCACGGCAATTGAGCCCGACGAATCTGTCTACGGCCTGTTCGATCTATCGACTGGCTCCGTAGAGACTGCATCCGAGCGCGACAGCACCGATCCAGCGGCGGAGGTCCTGATGGTCAACGGGCCTCGTAGCCCTCCCGGTCTCCCCCGCGACGACGGGGTGGACGGGGGAGGCGACCCCGCTCAGGCACATGAGGAATATCAGCCCGAGCCACTTACTTCTCTGCAAAGGGAAGAACTTCGCCGCAGGAACATGGATGCCCTGCATACTCCTATCGCAGGAGAAACTCCTGAGGCTCGTGCCTTGGAAGAGGCGCGTTTGGCCAACTTGGCTGAGCGCACTCGACTGGATAACCTCCAGCGAGCACTCGACGAGCGTGCGCGGCAACGAGTACCCGACTCCAGCCGACGTCAGCTCTTTCCGCAACCCACTCGGGTATATCGAACCCCGATTTAGAATTTAGCAGCTGCAGCCCGTATAGCAGAGTCAATTCAGCCCTCTCAGTCGGAGGCTGGAAGAGGCTTGATGCAGATAAGGGATTTACTCTGGGCAGCAGGGGATCCGAATTCAGTAGTGTCATAGTCGCGCAACAGGATTCACAGTCGATCCGTCGCTGCGGATACTATTCAGTCGGCTCACAGCCCAAGGTCACCTCCAAGGCGCGTGGGACGTGAAGGCCGGCGGGATCACTATGATGACCGATTTGATCGTGATGAAAGGCGTCGAGTGCCCACTCCTCCTCCGAGAGGTGGGTCTAACGCCCATCGGCAGCAAGATGACAAGCACCAGCTCAGTGTTGGGCGGAGAGCTCCGGTCGACCCCAGAGAACCAGGCTTTGACGCGAGATCCATCATCGTGCAAGGTTTGGTCGATCGGAACAGAGCTCATAGAGGTGGCCATGACAGGGATGTGCCCACTAGCAGTCGAGTCCATGTTTCAGGTCCAGAATGCTTTAGCAGAGCCATCAGAGCCGCAGTGATACCCCCCAACTTCAGGTTGGCGACTGGGGTAAGTAAGTTCACCGGAGAGTCCAAGCCTGAAACTTGGCTTGAAGACTACCGAGTGGCGGTACAGATTGGTGGCGGTAATGATGAGGTGGCCATGAAGCACTTTCCACTCATGCTAGAGGGTTCGGCTAGGGCGTGGTTGAATCAGTTAGCTCCTAGTAGCATTTACACTTGGGAAGATCTTTCCCGAGTGTTCGTCAGGACGTTCGAGGGAACTTGCAAGCGACCAGCTGGATTGACTGAGTTGCAAGTCTGCGTACAAAAGTCGAGTGAAACATTGAGAGATTACATCCAGAGATGGATCACTTTGCATCATACCGTGGAGAATGTGTCAGACCATCAAGCGGTCTGCGCCTTCAAGGATGGTGTCAAGAACAGAAAGTTGAGCCTGAAGTTTGGTCGGACCGGAGATATGACCTTGAGTCGAATGATGGAAATTGCCACAAAGTACGCCAATGGTGAAGAAGAGGACCGACTCCGGAGTGGCAAGTACAAGCCGAGTCAGTCGGAGAAAGGAAACTCCAGTCGGAAGCAGAAGCGGAAGGCCGAGCCAGCGGTTCCCGGAGAGGCTCTGGCCGTGACTCAGGGCAAATTCAAAGGGAAGCCCAAAGGATCTTGGAACCCCAAGAAGGTAAAAGATAAGGAAGGAAATGACGTGATGGATTTGCCGTGTCACATCCACACGAAGAAAGACGAAGAGGGTAATTTCATCTACCCGAAATATACCACTCGCCAATGCCGGCTCCTGATCCAGCAGTTCCAAGGGAAGCAGCCCAAGGACAAAGAGAAGGAGTCGGACAAGGCTGAGGACAAAGAGGACAGTGATGGAGGGTACCCCCATGTCAATTCAACCCTGATGATTTTTGCTGATATAGAGAGCAAGAGTCGACTGAAAGTGATCAACCGTGAGGTAAATATGGTTGCCCCGGCGACACCAAGCTATCTGAGATGGTCACAAACTCCCATTACGTTCGACCAATCCGATCACCCTACTCACATTGCCACCCCTGGGAGGCAAGCGCTGGTGGTTGACCCAGTCGTCGAAGGCACTCGACTGACGAAGGTGCTAATGGATGGTGGCAGCGGACTAAACATATTGTATGCGGAGACGCTCAAGGGGATGGGCATTCTGATGTCCAGGCTCAGCTCTAGCAACATGAGCTTTCACGGAGTCATTCCTGGAAAGAAGGCTGAGTCACTCAGCCAAATAGCTCTGGATGTAGTATTCGGCGACTCGAAGCATTTCCGCAAAGAGAAGCTGACATTTGAAGTAGTGGATTTTCAGAGTGCTTACCACGCTATTTTGGGGAGACCAACTTACGCACGGTTCATGGCTCGACCATGTTACATGTACCTCAAGCTGAAGATGCCCGGCCCCAAGGGCGTGATCACTATCACTGGCAATCGGAAGAAGGCAGAAGAGTGCTTTCAGAAAGGACGGAAATTGTCGATTCCCAGATAATGATGGTAGAGCTGGAAGGGTAGAAGAAAAATGCAGATCCGAGTGAGTTGTTGCGGGCCAAGAAGCCTGCCACAGAATCAGTGTTTCAGTCGTCTGGTGAGACGAAGCATGTTCACATTCACCCGACTGACCCCAACGCAGCTCCGACCCATATTTCAACAACACTCGACTCTAAATAGGAAGAAGCGCTCATCCAGTTCCTCCGTGAGAACTGGGACATCTTTGCATGGAAGCCAGCTGACATGCTGGGTGTTCCCAGGGGGCTGGCTGAGCATCGCCTTAGAGTCGACTCAAAAGTGAAACCTGTTAAAGAACATCTTCGTCGGTCCGCCGTTCAGAAGAAAAAAGCCATTGGCGAGGAGGTGGCTCGACTCCTTGCAGCAGAGTTTATCCAAGAGATATACCACTCCGAGTGGCTCGCCAATGTCGTCATGGTTCCCAAGAAGGACAACTCACTCTGCATGTGCATTGATTTCAAACATATCAATCGGGCCTGCCCGAAAGATCATTTTCCTCTCCCTCGCATCGACCAAATTGTCGACTCGACTGCGGGGTGCGAGAGATTGTCTTTTTTAGACGCCTATTCCGGGTACCATCAGATCCGTCTGTATGGTCCTGACGAAATCAAAACAGCTTTCATCACTCCGTTCGGGTGCTTATGCTATATCACCATGCCATTCGGTCTCAAGAATGCCGGAGCCACGTTCATGAGAATGATTCAAAAGTGTTTACTCACTCAAATCAGTCGGAATGTGGAAGAATACATGGATGATATCGTGGTCAAGTCACGAAAGGGTTCCGACCTGTTGACTGACCTAGCTGAAACATTTGCCAATCTCAGGAGATACGATATCAAGCTTAATCCATCAAAGTGCACATTCGGAGTACCTGGCGGAAAGTTACTCGGTTTTCTCGTTTCAGAACAAGGAATCAATGCTAACCCAGAAAAAGTTGGCACCATACTCCGAATGAAACGCCATGTGCGTGTGCACGATGTCCAGAAGCTTACTGGATGCTTGGCCGCGTTAAGTCGATTCATCTCTCGCCTCGGTGAAAAGGCGTTACCTCTTTACCGATTGATGAAGAAGGCAGACAAGTTCGAGTGGACTCCAGAAGCTGATGCAGCGTTTGCCGAGCTAAAAGCTCTGCTCTCCACCCAGCCGGTGCTTGCTGCTCCAATCAGCAAAGAGCCTCTGTTGCTTTACATTGCAGCCACAGGACAGGTCGTCAGTACAGTACTTACGGTCGAGCGGGAAGAGGAAGGTAAAACCTTCAAAGTTCAGCGCCCAGTGTATTATCTCTCTGAAGTCTTGACTCCATCGAAGCAAAGATATCCTCATTATCAGAAGCTCGTATATGGGATCTACATGACCATGAAGAAGGTTGCTCATTATTTCTCTGATCATGACATTACAGTCGTCAGCGACGCACCATTGTCAGAGATTCTGCACAACAGAGATGCAACTGGTCGAGTGGCTAAATGGGAGATTGAACTTCTTCCCCTTGATATCAAATTTGAGGCAAAGAAAGCCATTAAGTCCCAGGCTATAGCTGATTTCCTTGCCGAGTGGATTGAACAACAGCAGCCGACTCAAGTTCACTCGGAGCATTGGACCATGTTCTTTGATGGCTCTAAGATGTTAAATGGTTCTGGTGCTGGGGTGGTTTTGGTTTCCCCCTGAGGAGATAAGCTCAGATATGTGCTCTAGATCCACTTTGATTCCTCCAACAATGAAGTAGAATATGAAGCACTCTTGTATGGGTTGCGCATGGCCATTTCACTCGGCATCCGTCACCTTATGGTTTATGGCGACTCAGATTTTGTGGTCAATCAGGTGATGAAGGAGTGGGACGTTAGAAGCCCAGCCATGACTGGATACTGCAATGCAGTGAGGAAGCTCGAAAAGAAATTCGAAGGGTTCGAGCTCCATCACATGCCCCGACTGAAGAATCAAGCGGCTGATGATTTGGCGAAGATAGGTTCCAAGAGAGAAGCCATTCCCAGTGATGTGTTCTTGGAGCATATCCATACTCCATTAGTCATAGAAGATCCTTTTACTGAAGAAGCTCCGCAGCCCAAGAGTATCACAGATCCGACTGAGGTTGAAGTTCCTACAGTGGTCGACCTGATCATGGAAGCCTTGGCGATCACTCCCGATTGGACAGTACCGTACATCGCGTATATCTTGAGGAAAGAGCTCCCGGAGGACGAAGAAGAGGCTCGACATATCGTCCGCCGATCTAAAGCCTTTACTGTGATAAGGGGACAGCTGTTCAGAGAAAGCGCAACTGGAGTTGGTCAGAAATGCATAACACCAGAGGAAGGTCGGATAATCCTTGATGACATCCACTCGGGGACCTGTGGCCATCATGCATCCTCTCGGACCATCATGGCCAAAGCATACCGAGCTGGATTTTACTGGCCAAGGGTGAATGAAATGGCAAAGGAGATAGTCGACAAGTGTGAGGGATGCCAATTTTACTCCAATATGTCACACAAACCCGCATCAGCTTTGAAGACCATACCACTCGTCTGGCCCTTCGCTGTATGGGGGTTGGATATGCTGGGGCCCTTGAGGACAGGCAGAAGCGGTTTCACACATGTGCTGGTAGCAGTCGACAAGTTCACCAAGTGGATCGAGGCTAAACCCATCAAAAACCTTGATGCCGGTACTGCTGTCAGCTTCATCAGAGAATTGATATTCAGATATGGAGTCCCACACAGCATCATCACTGACAACGGGTCAAACTTCGACTCGGAGGAATTCAGGGCGTTCTGCACGTCTCAGGGCACACGAGTCGACTATGCTTCAGTCGCCCATCCTCAGTCGAATGGACAAGCAGAGCGGGCCAATGGCTTGATTCTCAAAGGGTTGAAGCCCCGACTGATGCGTGATCTCAAGCATGCAGCTGGAGCATGGGTCGACGAACTTCCCTTAGTGCTTTGGGGGTTAAGGACCACGCCCAACCGGTCGACTGAAAGAACTCCGTTCTTCTTGGTCTACGGAGCTGAAGCAGTCTTGCCAAGGGATCTTCTCCAAAATGCTCCTCGGGTCGAGCTCTACACCGAGGCTGAAGCAGAACAAGCACGGCAAGATGCAGTCGACCTTTTAGAGGAAGAAAAGGAGATGGCTCTGATCCGATCGACCATTTATCAACAAGACTTGCGTCGCTTCCACGCCAAAAATGTGAAGAGTCGAGCCTTCCAGGAAGGAGATTTGGTTCTCCGAGTGGATCAGCAGAAACCACACAAGCTTGCTCCTTCTTGGGAAGGTCCCTTCATCGTCACCAGGGTCCTCCACAATGGAGCGTACCATCTTTACAACGTCAAGCACAACATCAACGAGCCCCGAGCTTGGAACGCGGAGCTGCTCCGCCCCTTTTACACTTAAGTATTCACTCGGATGAGTTGTAATAAAAGTACTTATGTAGTTTATTTATCAAAGACAAGAGCTTTATAATTTTCCCAGTAATTATCATTACTTTTGTCCACATAAAGCAATCCCCCAGTGGGTGGCTTGGCTGTGAATCTGATTCGCCTAAGTATGTAAAAAAAATCCTAACCGAGTGGTGAGCCAGCCTCCCACTCGGGGGCTTAGCTGCGAAATCCGTTTTGCCTAAGTTAAACAAAATCCTACCGAGTGGTAAGCCAGCCTTCCACTCGGAGGCTTAGCTGCAGTCCAAGTACTCGCCTAAGTTAAACAAAATCCTACCGAGTGGTAAGCCGGCCTTCCACTTGGAGGCTTAGCTGCAGCATTGCGCTCGCCTAAGTTCAAATACAATGTGCACTCCGCAAGGAGGACGAGGTGTAGGTCGACTGCTACCCTCTCCTTCTGAGCTACGCCACAAATACAACATGCGCTCCGCAAGGAGGACGATGTACAGGTCGACTGTTACTTCCTTGAAAATCCTACCGAGTGGAGAGCAAACCTCCCACTCGGGGGCTTGGCTGCAGCCCAGTGCTCGCCTAAGTTTTTGCAAATCCTACCGAGTGGAGAGTAGACCTCCCACTCGGGGGCTTAGCTGCAGCCCAGTGCTCGCCTAAGTTTTTGAAAATCCTACCGAGTGGAGAGCAGACCTCCCACTCGGGGGCTTGGCTGCAGCCCAGTGCTCGCCTAAGTTTTTGAAAATCCTACCGAGTGGAGAGCAGACCTCCCACTCGGGGGCTTAGCTGCAGCCCAGTGCTCGCCTAAGTTTTTGAAAATCCTACCGAGTGAAGAGCGGACCTCCCACTCGGGGGCTTAGCTGCAGCCCA